>NC_140585.1:838136167-838401167 GCF_964204655.1 Triturus cristatus
TAAGCGGGGGAAGAGGATGGGGAGAATACAGGATATTAAAATTGCACATGGCAGGCACAAACCTACTCTGTTTTAGACAGATCAGGCAGTAGTAGTGAGAATTGATAATTATAAAGACTAATGAATGAAAGTATAACTCCTGCTACATAATAGATGTGGGCATATATATAGAATAAATAGGACAATGACTAATAGCCAGAGCCGGAAAGTGCTGATTAGTTAATACGATACTGTGGCGGCTCAAGAAACTGCCCCACACCCCCTAACACCAAGGGGGTGTGTTGGCTATTAGCAGTTCCCTAGATGGGGCAACCCAAGTGTTGTACGTATATACCTGTGATCAGGTTGTATGAGTGGTAATCTTAGAATTATACAGTTTAAGTACCTACACCAACTGTACTATACTCCAGTGCAGCTCTGTAAGTTTGGGTTACGAGAAAAAGAAGACTGCATCAGATGCGGGGCACACGATGCAGACTTCATGCATTTGGCATGGGCATGCCCAGGGGTACTGAAATAGTTGGCAACAAGTTACAAGCACTCTTACTGCTATGGTCATGGAGCCAGTGGAATGCCCCACACAAATGTATCTGCTAGGTCTAATTAAAACCATACAGCCAACCAACCGCAAAATAGTAGCTATAGCTTTATTTCTAGCAAAAAGGAGGGTTTCCATTCACTGTGGGCGAGGCCACTCCAAAATGAGACCCATGGATACAGTATATGACGTATTGCCATGATCAATTTAAATGTTATGCTGTGGAACTGCCCCATGCTTCACGTTCAAGAGATGTATGGGGCTCATTCCTTGCATATCTACTCACCATACCTGCTCATTAATGTATGCAAACATGCCACCTAATGGAAAAGAAACATTGCCTGCTGTAAATTCATTATATAGGACATGGTAATAAAAGATCGATGTATTGTATCAATCATGCTGTATAATGCTCTGTAATTGAATAATTGCTATAATTTATTTGTCTTGTTGTTCATATCTGGAAACTTGAATAAATATTTTTTTTTTAAAAGCAACGTTTTTGCTTGTGATTCCCTTTCTAGTTTGAAGTGTTGGTAGCCAATCTGATCTCAGGCCCAAGATCAGCAGGGTTCGCTAATCCAACGCGACCATAGTTTTATATCTGAGAAATCTTTACATTTGTCAGGAACTACTGAATGGATGTACACCATTTAACAAAAAGAGTGCTTTCTGGACCAAGAATTACCTTTTTGCCAAATTTGGTATAATTTCGTTCAGCAGTTTCGGCTGTAGCCGTGTCTAAAGATTCCTATGGAAATGAACATGGAGAAATCACGTTTTGGGACCCCCTCCTTTTTCTCGGCCTCCTCTTAATTGATCACTCCAAAATTTCCAACACAGCAGCGGAAGTGAGTGGTGTATCAGTTTTGAAAATTTATACGAAGATTCGTCAAACGACGCCAAAGATGTTGCCAACATAAAACTGTTCTTCCTATGGAAACTAGGTCCTAATTATAACTACTATAGCTACTCATCAGCCAATGCAGCAGCTTACACAGCAATAGACAGACTGATACAGACATTCACACAGTTTAGTCACTAACCCATGAATTCAGTAAGACACATTTAATCACTCACTTATACAGTCAGTCACGCACCTACTAAATCCTCCATCCACACACTTATACACCCACTCATTCTTCAATATACCTTGGCCAGTATATTTATAAAACATATTTAAGCTTCACAGAAACACACAGTCACTGGATGATGTCATCAGTGATGTCATCAGTGATGTAATTTGAGATGTCATCAGTGATGTCATCAGTGATGTCACTGACCATGTTATGAATGATGTAATGTGACATCATCAGCAGTGCATTGCGGGGGCGTGAGTTATAGTTCGCTCAACTAACTATAACGGCCGAATTTCTATGGTTTTGTACGAGTGAAATGTGCAACTAACTATAACGTCCCTGAAACCTATGGTTTTTTCAGTGAATTTCTAAGGATTTTTTTATGCTAATTTGTAACTATAATGTCCCTGAAACCTATGTTTTTTTCAGTGAATTTCAAAGGTTTTTTAAATGATAATTTGTAACTATAATTTCCCTGAAACCTATGTTTTTTTTGTGAATTTCAAAGGTTTTTTAAATGGTAATTTCTAATTATAATGTTCATTAAACCTATAGTTTTTTCAGTGATTTTAAATTATCATTCCATTCTCAACCTGGTGAAAACAGCCAATAGGACGCAAGTCACCCACCAATAATAATGCACACAATACCAAGTGTAGCGGTGATGTGCTGGACAGACCTCACTATGCAGAGCACAAACCTTTCCATTTGTACATATGCTGCTGGTGCTTGTAGTGTTGTGGACAGTTGACGCAACCATGTTACCTCAGGCAGTGGGGAAGATCTCAGTCATGTACCTGTGTCGTTGTCCCCTGTGAGCGGAAGCGCAGTGGGCTGTTCCAACATAAGCCACTCCAGCATAGAAGTGTGAATAAATAGGCCGTGGCTCTGGGCATGGTTCACTTGTGTGAAGACCAACGTGTCTGCCAGAGCAGCGGTCCTCACCCTGCCACGTGGCTGCCGCCATGACTGCGGGCCTCCTCGACACAAGCCCCCTGTTAACACAGCGGCACAGCACTGCAGAGTTACGTCTCTACACACTACTGCCTTCGATCTACACGGTGGACAGCAGGACTCACAATTCCGATAGAGTCGCGATTGTAGATGATGAAGTCCAGTAGGCAAAACACATTGCTCCCAGTGCGGCCCGCCCAGGCCATGCATCATCGCAGGATGCGTACACGCTGAGCGTCAGAGGTACCACTAACTCAGTGCAACACAAGTCATCACCACGTAGCCTTATTAAGGCAGAATTCATTAGACAAAAGGCATTGCTACCAGTGCGGCCTGCTCGGACCACACATCATCGCAGGTTCCTCACATAATGGTTGCTTCAGGTGCCACTAAGTGTGCAGCTCATCTCAATGCCACGTGGCTGTGGGCCCTTGCTGACCACTGCCTCCGGCCTACACTGCTGTTAGCAGGGCTCACAATTGAAATTGAGTCTTGATTAATTAATTACAGAGTCCAGTAGGCAACTAACTGCAACGTCTTCGAAACCTAAATAATATCCTTTTAGTATCCTTGCTTCAAGAACTTTTTTGACATCAATTATAGCTTTAATATAATGACCAAATTCATCTTGCAAATCCAAAGGAACACTGAATGGTGGTCTACACTGTGGACAGCAGAGCTCACAGTTTGAATGCAGTTTTGATTTATTTATTGCAGAGTGAACTGTACTCTATTTTCTCAAGAGGAAGTCACAAAAAAGCATTCCTCGATGTCTGTGCTGACTACTGCCTAGGGCTCACAATTCAGATGGAGTCGCGATTGCAGATGACGCAGGCCAGAAGGCAATAGACATTGCGTCCAGTGCGGCCCACCCACACCACGCATCACCGCTGGCTGCGCACATGCTGAGCGCCACACCTACCACTAACTATACAGCTCAAGTCAACGCTACCTCGTGGCTGATGGCCCTTCCTGACCACTGCCTCCAGTCTACACTGCGGTCAGCAGGGATCAGAATTGAAGATTAGTACAGATGCAAATTGTGTAAGAGACTATAATCAGTTAAGAAAACAAAATGCTCCCAATCTGTGCAGCTAAAGTCAACGCCACGTGGCTGCGGGCCTTTGCTGACCACTGCCTCCGCCCTACACTGTGGTCAGCAGGGCTCACAATTCAAATTCAGTCTTGATTCATTAATTTCAGAGTCCAGTAGGCAACTAACTATAATGTCCCCGAAACCTACACATTTCGACAATGTATTCTGTAAATATGTCATCTTTTGTTGCCTACACTGCAGTCAGCAGAGCTCACAATTTAAATTGAGTCTTGATTTATTAATTACAGACAGAATTGTACTCTATGTCCTCGGATTTTGTCAAGAGGAAGTGACAAAAAGCATTCCTCGATGTCTGTGCTGACTACTGCCTTCCATCTACATTGCAGAAAACAGGGCTCACAATTCAGATTGAGTCGCAATTGCAGACGACGCAATCCAGTAGGCAAGAGACATTGCTCCCAGTGCAGCCCGCCCGGACCAAGCATCATCGATGGCTGCGCACACACTGAATGCTTCTAATGCCCCTATCTCAGTGTGGCACAACTCATGGACCCTTCATGATAAAATATTTTCTGTATAATTTCACATCCGGTGCCCCTACCTTAGTGCAGCACAAATCATTGACCATTTATGATTGAATCTCTGTGTCTGATCCAAAGATTACTGTTCTACTTGCTGCCAGCACCAACCATTCACGGAGGACTGGCTTACACTCACACCACACGCATCCAGCACAGACGTCACTGGACATGTGACCCTGGTAATAAAAAGGAGTTGAGCGCACATGCCCGTCCTCAGTTCTACTATCTATCTGTCTCCGTGTGTTCATTATGTATGCAACATGCTGCCCCTGGGCCCTACCACATTACATTGTGCTCTGGACAGCATATGCAACCAACTTACCTTTGACAGTGGGAGAAAACTTTGGGTATGTAACTTTGTCTTGGTCATTGTACAAGTACGTACGTAGAGACTGGATGATTAGAGTACTGCAAGGGGAGTGTATAGTGAATTTAAAAGTGCGTGGGGATTGGCGGAGTGATTGTATAAGTACAAATGTTGGCGCAGCCTAACTCCTAAAACGACCTTGTCTCTAATTGGCTGCCTTCCATGTCCCAAAAACTGAATTTTGGACTTTGCATGGCTCAGTATTGCTCCAGCTGCAATACTCCACTGAATGTGCAATAAACATTCACATCCACACAGATGTATCATGTCCACCATCTTTCTTGTGTGGAACTATGGATGAATGTAGGGTCAGTGATTCCCCGTGCCTTCCATGTTGGCCATGTTGTGGGACTTGGCTCACAGAGTGACACATTGATGCTTGCGACCCGGGTGACAACAGCACTACAACAAGAACACCCGCATGCCAGTGTTGCCAGATTTTTTAAGCATTCTCTACCCCAAAGACAACCAAAAAGTAGCCCAAAGTAGCCCAATATTGCTACTTTAAGGAAGGAAGGTCAGGGACATCGTCAAGCAGAGAGGTGGGCAAATACGTCTGGGCGGCAGGAGTGGCTACACAAAGGCGGCACAGCGATTTAGGCGTACACAGTCGTATATACTCTCCCATTACTAATTCTGTACTATGTTTCAGATGTGGGAGCTTGAGGGCTCCACTAGGTCCTGGCACGTGGTTGGAGACACAGCGGTGGCGTAAAGGTGAGCTGTGAGGGTTTTGTCAACAGTATGGGCACTAACTGTCCCTCTTCATCTCTTCCTTTCTCTCCTTCAGACTCTTTCTCTCTCTCTTCTTCTCACACTGTTTCTCTCTTTCTCTCTTTCTTCCTGTTTCTCACACTCTTTATCTCTCTTCCTTTCTCTCACTGTTTCTCTCTCTCTTTGTCTCTTTGTCTCTCTCTCTCACTCTTTCTCTTTGTCCTCCTCTCACTCTCACTGTTCCTCTCTTTCTCTCTGTATTCCTCTCACTCTTTCTTTCTTTTTCTCTCTGTGTTCCTCTCACTCTTTCTTTATCTCTCTTTCTCTCTCCTTTGATGGACGCATGACGTACAATCTTATCTTGCTTTTTGTCTTGCAGGCCTGCGATGATGCATGGCCATCCTGCAAGCAACACTCAATCTGAATTGTGAGCTCTGCTTCACCACGAGTACACAACGGGTGAGGAGGTTTATTTGGCACGTGGTGGACCCTCTTTGGCACACGCTGGTGGTGTAAGGTGAGCAGAGAGGCTTGTTTGTGCAGCGGCGGGCATTCACCTCCATGCAGTGGGAGTCGATGGGGTGCAGCAGCCTGGGTGCGCAGTGGCACGCAGTCACCTCCGGGCAGTGGGAGTGCATGGGCTGCAGCAGCCTGAGTGCACAGCAGCTGCCATACACCTCTGGGCAGTGAGAGTGGATGGAGTGCAGCAGCCTGGGTGTTCAGCAGCGAGTAGACACCTCTGGGCAGTGCAAGTGGATGGGGTACACTAGCCTGGATACACAATGTCGGGACAGCGATTTAGGCATGTGCAATTGTATGCATTACTGATTCCATACTATGTTTCAGATGACTAAGCTTGAGGGCTGCCCTATATCCCGGCACGTGCTTGGAGACACACCAGTGGCAGAAAGGTGAGCTGTGAGGATTTTCTCCACAGTGTCAACAATCACTCTCCCTCTCCATCTCTTCCTTTCTGTCACTTACACTCTTTCTCTCTCTCTCACTCTCTATCTCTTCCGTTCTCTCTCTCACACTCTTTCTCTGTCTCTTCCTCTCTCTCTCTTTCATTCTTTCTTTCTCTCTCTTCCTCTCGCTCACTCCTTCTCTCTCTCTCTTCCTCTCTCTCACACTGTTTCTCTCTCTCTTCCTCTATTACACTGTTTCTCTCTTTCTCTCTTCCTTGTATCTCACTCTTTCTCTCTTTCTCTGTCTTCCTCTCTCTCACTCTTTCTCTCTCTCACCTTACTCTTTCTCTTCCTCTCTTCCTTTCTCTCGCTCTTTCTCTCTCTCTTCCTCTCTCTCACTCTTTCTCTCTCTCTCTTCCTCTCTCTCACTGTTTCTCTCTGTCTTCCTCTCACTCTTTCTTTCTTTTCCCCTCTGTCTTCCTCTCACTATTTCTTTCTCTCTCTCTCTCTCTTTCTCTCTCCTTTGATGGACGCATGATGCACAATCATATCTTGCTTTTTATCTAACAGGCTGTGATTCACGAATGGACGTCCCCCCCAACACCACCACAGCTGAACGCGTGTAGAACATGCGATGATGCGTGGCCGTCCTGACAACGCTCAGAAAAGTCCACCCTTTGAAACAAGGGCGGAAGGTGTCACATTTTGACAAAACGGACTCCTCCACATTATCGGATACGCTCGACGCTGGACTGTTGAAGCCGCCCCTGGAGGAGAACTCTACCTCCATTGTATACACAGGGGCTCCTGCCTGAGCCTACCCCGGCTGGACCTTTATTCACGCTGGGATGGCTACGCGATTTTCCGTGTTCCCCAAAGACAGCAGATCTGGTCCTTCCGCTGAATACTGATATGGCCACAGAAAAGTCTCCCCTACTATGAACCCTTCCTATATTGATCTTGATCCTTTGGCTCTGGACTTCTCTCATTTTGAAGCTATTTTGAAGCCATCTTTATCGATACTTGACTGGTAGTCTGCTCTATCTCCGGTGTTCAGAGTATTATTCCAGTGCTCTATTTTGCAGGATTCTTACTGTTATCAGAGCTGCCACTCATGAGAAGTGTATACCGTACACCCAGGCTGCATCTATAAATATTCCCTTTCCTGCCTGGTTCTCCCCACTCTAGTGCTCTTTTTCAGACATTTTAGTCTTCAGTGCCCTGAGGAAGGTGATGGCTACTTGCTAGCCCAGCACCGAAATGCGCGTCGGCACCGTGCAAGCCAGAAACCATTGGGTGATAAACCACAGATTGCACCAATTTGATACACCATCGCCCTCCATCTCCCATCTTCTTTCGGTTTCTGTCTTTTAGATTACTGACTTGTTTTTTGTACACATTGTGCTTTAGTTGATTTTGTTGTGAGAATGCTTGAGTATGAATGATAAGATTGGTTGAAGTTAATATATATATATATATGTTTATTTCTTTTAGGTTTTGTCACTGTGTATAGCCCTTCTGTGGGGGCAGACACTTATACTTATTCATTTTTGTATGTTAACTGCATATATCACTATGTACCTTGTCTGCTCTTGTGCTCCGTGATTTATCTTTATTTGAAATATAAATAAAATGTACCCATTATATTATTGAATTTAAATATTTTCATGTAATTTTCTGTTTGTGTCTATCATTTTGGCATGTAGTTGTTTCTCCTCGGAACTTAGTTCATCCTTCTGTTTGTATCCATTTGGAGACGTTAATCCGCTCCATTATTATCCTGAGGCAGGTGACACCTTCCTCCCTTGTTTCAAAGTGTGGACTTTTTCTGATTGTTGTTCCAGTTAGTCCCTTCCCTTATTCATTTTTTCTCAGGGTCCCTGTGTTGGTCATCCTGACAATGCCTCAGAAAGTTGCTTCGACACATGGTGCACCCTCTTACACACACGCCGGTGGTGGAAGGTGAGCAGAGACGCTTCTTTCCGCAGCAGCGGGCAGTCACCTCTGGGTGGTGGGAGTGGATAGTGTGCAGCAGCCTGAGTGCACAGACACCTCCGAGCAGTGGGAGTGGATGGGCTGCAGCAGCCTGAGTGCGCATTGCCAAAATAGAGAAGTAGGCGTATGCAGTTGTATGTACTCTGCAATTACTAATTCTATACTATCTTTCAGATGACTAAACTTGAGGGTGCACTATGTGCCGGCACGTGGTTGGAGACACACCGGTGGCACAAAGGTGAGCTGCGAAGATTTTCTCCAGTGTCATCTCTCCCTCTCCATCTCTTCCTTTCTTTCTCTCTCTCACACTTTCTCTCTTTCTCTCTCTTCCTCTCTCTCATTCTTTCTTTCTCTCTCTTCCTCTCTCTCACTCTTTCTCTCTCTCTCTCTTCCTCTCTCTCACACTGTTTCTCTCTATTTTCCTTGTATCTTACTCTTTCTCTCTTTCTCTCTCTCACTCTTTCTCTCTTTCTCTGTCTTCCTCTCTCTCTCTCACTCTTTCTCTCCTATCTCTCACTCTTTCTGTCTCTCTTCCTCTATCTCACTGTTTCTCTCTCTCTCTTCTGCTGTCTCACTCTTTCTCTCTCTCTCTTCATCTCTCTCACACTGTTTCTCTCTTCCTTGTATCTCACTCTTTCTCGCTCTCTCTCACTCTTTCTCTCATTCTTTGTCTTCCTCTCTCTTTCTCTTTCTTTGTTTCTCTCTCTCCCTCACTCTTTCTCTCTTACTCTTTCTCCTTTGCTGGACGCATAATGCACCATCTTATCTTTCTTTTTGTCTTGCAGGCTGTGATTCACAAATGGTCCAGCGATGACACGACATGGCTGTACATAGTTTTATTTGTTGTTAGTTTTTTTAAATACATTTTTGTATATGTAAATCCATACATGACTAGGATTCGTATTTGTCCAACCTAACGTGACTGTCACATTTGTTTGTTGGGGGTTGGGGTGAGGGGGGATGGCGGACAAGGAGCTTCTGCTGGGGGATGTCGGAGTAGTGTTGGGTGTCCGACCTGCATGATCTTTGCCTCCATTGCATCTGTTCTCAGAGACTTACGAGCTGGCGGGCTGGCTCGTAGATGAAGAGCAGCGAGCCGACTGGCAGGCTCATAGAGGGAGAACCGCGGCCCCTCAGTTCGCAGAGGGAGAGTTGCAGGCCAGCTCGCAGAGGAACACCTGAGGGCCGGCTGGTATTGGGAAAGGTGCAGGCCGTCGACTTCCATAGGGATAGCTGAGGAAAAGTGATGTGGGGAGAGGAAGCGTGAATGGGGTATCTCGCAGAGAGAGACCTGCGGTATATTTTCAGTCTTGGCTTCACAGATACAACTGCGGGCACGAGAAATCGCACCCGAAGAGATGTGAGCCGACAAGTGGTTCACAGAGGGAGACTTGCGGGCTCAAGAATGTTGTTGGAGGTATGCTGTTGATGAGGGAAAAAGGTGCATTACCTGCTGATGTAGGGAGACGCAGTGTGAAAGAGGTATCTCGCACAGACAGAGCTCCGGTATATTAAATTGCCCCCAGGACCTTTCTTTTATATTTTCACTTGATGCGAGGCACAAGATGGCTGCTAACACTTCCTGGTTTGAAGTGTTATCAGCCAATCAGAGGCAAGCTTGTGCTCGGGAGTTAGGCACCGTCCAGATATATATATCTTTTTTTCCTTTAATATCTCAATAACTACTGAATAGATTTACACCATTTCAACAAAAGCGCGCTTTCTGGACCAAGATCTTTCTCCCTGCCAAATTTGGCGCAATTCCGTTCAGCAGTTTGACCGGTAGCCTTGTCTAAAGTTTCCTATGGAAAATGCATTGAGAAAACACTTTTTCGGACCCCCCTTTTTCCTCAGCCCCCCCTTGGCCAATCACCCTGTAATATGTCTTCGCAGCAGGATGGCTCCGGTCGTCGGTGAAAATATCTCGCAATAAACTTGCTTTCAATCAACAACCAACCTTGTACGTCCTCAATACACCCCTAAACTTTCAAGATACAAGCTGATCAAAAAAGAGAAACTTTCTGGAAAATTTTAAAGATTCGTCAAACGACGCCAAAGTTATAAACACATGGAGGGCTCCAGGAGGGGGGCCGCGCAACTCCCCTCCCAACATGAGTGAAGCCCCGGGTCTGCGGGGACCCCAGCGGGCCCCCGCAGCCCCAGCGAGCCCCCGCTATTATTTTTTAAGAATTGCCCCCGGGACCTAGCCCACCCCGGGGTCTCATTAAAATAAAACGCGGGAACCCGCGACCCCAGCGCAAATTGCGCCAATATATATATATATATATATTTTTTTTTAATGCCTTCTTTGGCCCTGAGGGTCCTCTGGGTCCCCTTGAGCAGGCCTAGGGGGTCAGGGTGTTTCTACCCTGCCCCCTTCTCTTGTTGTATACCTTTGTGTCTCTGTTTTTTGGTGACTCGCTTCTACCGAGTCACAAAATGGCTGCCAACACTTCCTGGTTTGGAGTGTTGACAGCCAATCACAGTGAAGCTCGTGCACGGTTCTTAGGCTCCGCCCAGATATCGGAACTTTTATTTTTCTAATTTCTCAGCAACTACTGAACGGATTTACACCATGAAAAAAAAAGGTTGCTTTCTAATCCGAGCACTACCTTTTTGCCAAATTTGGGGTAATTCCGGTCAGTAGTTTTGGCTCTAGCCTTGCACAAAGTTTCAAATGAGAAATTGATTTTTTGACTCTTATTCTTTGAATTTCTCAAAAACTACTGAACGGATTTGCACCATTTAAAAAAAGGTTGCTTTCTGAACCAAGCTCTACCTTTCTGCCAAATTTGGGGTAATTCCGTTCAGTAGTTCGGGCCATAACTCGTTGCAAAATTTCCTATGGAAATTAACATGGGAAAACGTGTTTTGGGAACCCCTTTTTTCTCAGCCCCTGCTTGACGAATCACCCCCAAACTTTCAGGATAGGAGCTGACCTGGACAGACTTTTCTTTTGAAGCATTTTGCGAAGATTCGTCAAACGACGCCAAAGGTATTAGCAAATCAAAAAATAATTTTCCTATGGAAACTAGGTTGTAAATATAACTACCTATATGTATATATATATATATATCCAGCTCAGGCTTGTACCAACGCGGTGAGAGGCACTCGAGCGCAGACACGAGCCTCAAGCAGCAGCTCAATCTTCAGTCAGGAACCTCAGACTTCCGATACCTTAGGCAGCCTAATCACACCGCCTGACGCGTTTCAAAATCTTCCTCAGAGGCTGTTCGTGGAAAGGAATACGCACAGTCTAGAATTACAGGTGAGAACTTTCTTTTATTGCGCGCCCCCTGCAGGCTGCTTAAATAAGACTGCGCATAGTCTGCTGGTACCTGTAGTTCCAGAAGGATGTAGATATCCCCTTGAAAGTGCGTTCAAATGTTCTGCCGGAAAATGCAAGCCCCCAATGAGCCTCAGGAGTCGCTGGTTCCCTCAATTTAGAGTCTGACGCCCCACATCTCGAGGCTGCTGAATGTATACCTCAGTGGCCCCCTAGGTTCACGGGGTGGTGCACTCTCGGTGGCTTGGCAACCGCCTATAAATCCAGCTCAGGCTTGTACCAACGCGGTGAGAGGCACTCGAGCGCAGACACGAGCCTCAAGCAGCAGCTCAATCTTCAGTCAGGAACCTCAGACTTCCGATACCTTAGGCAGCCTAACCACACCGCCTGACGCGTTTCAAAATCTTCCTCAGAGGCTGTTCGTGGAAAGGAATACGCACAGTCTAGAATTACAGGTGAGAACTTTCTTTTATTGCGCGCCCCCTGCAGGCTGCTTAAATAAGACTGCGCATAGTCTGCTGGTACCTGTAGTTCCAGAAGGATGTAGATATCCCCTTGAAAGTGCGTTCAAATGTTCTGCCGGAAAATGCAAGCCCCCAATGAGCCTCAGGAGTCGCTGGTTCCCTCAATTTAGAGTCTGACGCCCCACATCTCGAGGCTGCTGAATGTATACCTCAGTGGCCCCCTAGGTTCACGGGGTGGTGCACTCTCGGCGGCTTGGCAACCACCTATAAATCCAGCTCAGGCTTGTACCAACGCGGTGAGGGGCACTTGAGCGCAGACACGAGCCTCAAGCAGCAGCTCAATCTTCAGTCAGGAACCTCAGACTTCCGATACCTTAGGCAGCCTAACCACACCGCCTGACGCGTTTCAAAATCTTCCTCAGAGGCTGTTCGTGGAAAGGAATACGCACAGTCTAGAATTACAGGTGAGAACTTTCTTTTATTGCGCGCCCCCTGCAGGCTTCTTAAATAAGACTGCGCATAGTCTGCTGGTACCTGTAGTTCCAGAAGGATGTAGATATCCCCTTGAAAGTGCGTTCAAATGTTCTGCCGGAAAATGCAAGCCCCCAATGAGCCTCAGGAGTCGCTGGTTCCCTCAATTTAGAGTCTGACGCCCAACATCTCGAGGCTGCTGAATGTATACCTCAGTGGCCCCCTAGGTTCACGGGGTGGTGCACTCTCGGCGGCTTGGCAACCGCCTATAAATCCAGCTCAGGCTTGTACCAACGTGGTGAGAGGCACTCGAGCGCAGACACGAGCCTCAAGCAGCAGCTCAATCTTCAGTCAGGAACCTCAGACTTCCGATACCTTAGGCAGCCTAACCACACCGCCTGACGCGTTTCAAAATCTTCCTCAGAGGCTGTTCGTGGAAAGGAATACGCACAGTCTAGAATTACAGGTGAGAACTTTCTTTTATTGCGCGCCCCCTGCAGGCTGCTTAAATAAGACTGCGCATAGTCTGCTGGTACCTGTAGTTCCAGAAGGATGTAGATATCCCCTTGAAAGTGCGTTCAAATGTTCTGCCGGAAAATGCAAGCCCCCAATGAGCCTCAGGAGTCGCTGGTTCCCTCAATTTAGAGTCTGACGCCCCACATCTCGAGGCTGCTGAATGTATACCTCAGTGGCCCCCTAGGTTCACGGGGTGGTGCACTCTCGGCGGCTTGGCAACCGCCTTAAATCCAGCTCAGGCTTGTACCAACGCGGTGAGAGGCACTCGAGCGCAGACACGAGCCTCAAGCGGCAGCTCAATCTTCAGTCAGGAACCTCAGACTTCCGATACCTTAGGCAGCCTAACCACACCGCCTGACGCATTTCAAAATCTTCCTCAGAGGCTGTTCGTGGAAAGGAATACGCACAGTCTAGAATTACAGGGGAGAACTTTCTTTTATTGCGCGCCCCCTGCAGGCTGCTTAAATAAGACTGTGCATAGTCTGCTGGTACCTGTAGTTCCAGAAGGATGTAGATATCCCCTTGAAAGTGCGTTCAAATGTTCTGCCGGAAAATGCAAGCCCCCAATGAGCCTCAGGAGTCGCTGGTTCCCTCAATTTAGAGTCTGACGCCCCACATCTCGAGGCTGCTGAATGTATACCTCAGTGGCCCCCTAGGTTCACGGGGTGGTGCACTCTCGGCGGCTTGGCAACCGCCTATAAATCCAGCGCAGGCTTGTACCAACGCGGTGAGAGGCACTCGAGTGCAGACACGAGCCTCAAGCAGCAGCTCAATCTTCAGTCAGGAACCTCAGACTTCCGATACCTTAGGCAGCCTAACCACACCGCCTGACGCGTTTCAAAATCTTCCTCAGAGGCTGTTCGTGGAAAGGAATAAGAACAGTCTAGAATTACAGGTGAGAACTTTCTTTTATTGCGCGCCCCCTGCAGGCTGCTTAAATAAGACTGCGCATAGTCTGCTGGTACCTGTAGTTCCAGAAGGATGTAGATATCCCCTTGAAAGTGCGTTCAAATGTTCTGCCGGAAAATGCAAGCCCCCAATGAGCCTCAGGAGTCGCTGGTTCCCTCAATTTAGAGTCTGACGCCCCACATCTCGAGGCTGCTGAATGTATACCTCAGTGGCCCCCGAACACGAACAGCCTCTGAGGAAGATTTTGAAACGCGTCAGGCGGTGTGGTTAGGCTGCCTAAGGTATCGGAAGTCTGAGGTTCCTGACTGAAGATTGAGCTGCTGCTTGAGGCTCATGTCTGCGCTCGAGTGCCTCTCACCGCGTTGGTACAAGCGTGAGCTGGATATATATATATATATATTAACAGAAAAAACCATAGGTTTCAGGCACGTTATAGTTAGGAATTAGCATTTAAAAAACCTCAGAAATTCACTGAAAAAACCATAGGTTTCAGGGGTGTTATAGTTAGCTAGACTTTTCACTTGTACAAAACCATTGAAATTCCCCCGTTATAGTTAGTTCAGCTAACTATAACTCGCGCGCCCGCAATGCACTGCTGATGACGTCACATATTACATAACTCATGACATGGTCAGTGACATCACTCATGACATCACTGATGACATCTCAAATGACATCACTGATGACATCACTGATGACATCATCCAGTGAATGTGTGTTATTCTGAAAATTAAATATGTTTTATATATGTATATCTCAAGGTCGATGGAAGAATAAATGGGTATATAAGTGTCTAAATGGATGATTTGTTTTTGAAAAATTGATTGTGTAACTGACTGATTAAGTGTATCATAGTGAATACATGGCTTAGTGAGTAATGTTTAAATATGTAAATATCTGTATCAGTCTCTCACTTTGTGTATAAGTGGCTGCATGGGTTGGTGAGTAGCTACATGGGTGTCTATATAGGTTATTAGTTGGTTTTTTTGAGTATCAGTCTGAGTGTCTGCATGGTTCGGTGGGGGTATTACGTAGTGCATAGGTGCATGAATGAGTGACTCACTGTTTGTATGTGTTGAACACAGTATGTGTGCAGGACTGTATGGGTGGATGAGTGTGTGTATGGGTGTGTTAGTGAGTGAATGACTGTCTCAATAGTGTCTTTATGATTAACTACATATGTTTTAAACTAGTATATGTGACTATTGGTGTATATATGTGAGTATATGTGAGAGTGAGAGATTGAAAGAGTTCCTGTATGAATAAGTATGTGTTTCTATAAGTGATTGTTTAAAAGACTAAGTATGTGTAAGTTTCCGTAGAAGTAAGTGTGGTGGTGTGTGTATAACTGTATATGCAAGTAAATGTATGTTTGATTCTTTATTAGCATGAGTGACTATGTGTGTGAGTAACTATGGATGAGTGGCATTGTGTAACAGGATGTATAGGTGTATGAGTACATATGATGAGTGAGTACATGTATGAGTGACTGTATTGGACTGTTGGTGAATGAGTGGATGTGTATGTGGATCTTAGAATTACTGAAGAGGTTGTTGTAACTGGTATTGGTATGTCCATTGTTTTGAAAATTTTAGTCTCTATTTTTGAATGTGTGTATCAAAGGTTATATTAGGGTGAGAGGAGGTCTGCCACTCTATCACAAGGATGATGTCATCAGTGATGTCATCAGTGATGTCATTTGAGATGTCATCAGTGATGTCATGAGTGATGTCACTGACCATGTCATGAGTGATGTAATATGTGACGTCATCAGCAGTGCATTGCGGGCGCGCGAGTTATAGTTAGCTGAACTAACTATAACGGGGGAATTTCAATGGTTTTGTACAAGTGAAAAGTCCAGCTAACTATAACACCCCTGAAACCTATGGTTTTTTCAGTGAATTTCTGAGGTTTTTTAAATGCTAATTCCTAACTATAACGTGCCTGAAACCTATGTTTTTTTCTGTTAATTTCAAAGGTTTTTTAAATGCTAATTTCTAACTATGCCTACAGAGATAGGACATGTGAAGAAAGAAGAAAAAATGCACAGAAAGAAACAAAAGAAGTGCAGAAAGAAGCAACAGAAGTCCTCAAATACGAAGATAAGTGCAGGAAGAAGGATAACGTGCAGAAAGAACAAAAAGAAGAGCAGAAAGAAGCCTTGTTGCAAAATCATCCTGTACCCTCAACTTTTTCAGACGGATACTGGTGGTAACTGAGTCTGACTAACCAGTCCTAGAGCCAGTGCTATGTTAAAAGACACTTAGAATACAGTGAAAACACCTACATACACTAGGGAACATTATGCGTTGGGGTCCCCCTGTGATTAGCCTTACCTCCTCTATAAGCCCCTAGTATATAATAGGGCATGGGGATTAAAACTACCTCTTAAAACAGGCCACAGGGCGTTTTTGCACACGTTAACTCAGGCCCCGTCCCCTCCTTTCACCATTGTGTAAACACGCCCTGTGTCCGTTTTTAGTTGGGAGATTAAGTTCATTTGAGTCCTGAGGGTCCCTAGGGTCCAACTAGCCCACTAGATACCTCCAGTAAGTGCCACAGAGCTGCGTTGCAGAGAGGTGTAAAAAGTGGCACGGCCTGGACCACCTCTCTGCAATGCAGCTCAGTGGCGCTTACTGGAAGCACTTGGTGGGCTAGTTAGCCCCCAGGGGCCCTCAGTATTGAAGGGAAATTATATCCCCAATTTAAAACGTGCCATGGTGCGTGTTTGCACACGTCACCTCAGGCCCCGTCCCCTCCCTTCACCACTGTGTAAACGCGCCCTGTGGCTGTTCTAAGTTGAGAGATTAAGTCCCCTTGAATCCTAAGGGTCCCTAGGGTCACACTAGACCACTAGGTACCTCCAGTAAGCGCCACAGAGCTGCGTTGCAGAGAGGTGTAAAAAGGGGCTTGGCCTCAGAACACCTGTCTGCAGCGCAGCTCCCTGGCGCATACTGGAGATGCCTGTTGGGGGCGCGTTTGCAGAGTGCTGCATGGAGGGGGCATGGTCCCCGGCACGATGCCAGTCTTTTATTTATTTTAATTTTTTAAGAAGGGGGGCTGTGTGGTTCCCCTTCTTATTCTAATTTATTGGCCCTGATGACCCCATCCCCCAGGGCCTGTCTCCTAATTATATTTTTTTGACCCCAATCCCCAGGGCCGGCCACTGTTTTTTATTATTTTTAAAAAATATATATTTATAGACACACCTAGGACATGCTGGACAAACCGTACGTACCTATCACCATGACGATTTGCGTGATATTCATTAAAAGGCGACTATGCATGCAATGAATCCACGTGGAATGTATTTACACCACTAGTGAAGCTCTGACATGTCTGATGCCCTACCGTGCCTAATCCCGGTAGACACCCTTGTCGTTTATTTATACAAACATGGGTAGCTATTGACGGGCACATTTAATACACATGCACACCAAGCCATTCAAAGGGGATTCGACAAAAATTCGACCAAAACTATTCAGGAAACCCCCCTCACGGTTAATAAAACACACATCCACTGCCGGATGTGTAATACTTTTTATTTTACTCTCTGGAAAGGGGACGAACATTACTTGAGAGTCACAGCGCGCTCCTGACAGAGCCCAATGCTGTGTTACACCCACCATTGCCTGCCGAGTGCCACACACCTCTGTGATGTATTCCACTAGCTAGTGCATATGCTATGACACTCTCTAGCCCATGTGCACTGTAACACCACCCCGTGAATATGTCATGCCACACTTGTCTTCGCACGGGTTATGTTGCCCCATCTAACATGCCTTCCTCGATGCCTATGTTATAACGCACAGTGCTATGCCATACATATTACAATCTGGGATCCATATCTTTGTCACAGTGCATATGCAACGTTACACTCCCCAGCACATATTTTATATTACAACTTTATCCAAGTCCATGTCCCTATCCCATTTCCTTCCATGATCCAATGTACCATTCTTGCGAACATTTTGAACTTGGTAAGAGGGAGATTTTGAAAAAAAACTGGGGTATTGATTTTCCCCTTTGAGTTACATTGAAAAAGAGGATATTGTAGACAGGAGACAGATCAAATAAAGCCCATTTGAGCTTAAAAACATTGGACGTTTCCTGGCTGAATCGGGTCTGTTGGCATGTATGGTTGTACTACCATTGCCTCTTCCTTCTGCCCACAATGGTCTATTACATTGCCACAGCCTTGAAGGAGGGTAGATTTTGTATCACAGGGGGCCCCTGGCCCGTTCTGTCCACACCTGAAGTATGAGACCCTTGTCCTTGCCCTGCCAGCCGCATTTGTAGGCCGTATTAAATTGACCAGCGGGTCCTGTGTTGCTATATAATTATCCTGAGACATCCTTACCACTCAGCCAGCATAAAACCCCTGTGTAGGCCCTTCTGTTCAATATGTAGGCCTCTTTGTTAAATTGACCATAGCTCTGCAATTTTAGTGTATAGCAGTCTGAAGGCAGGTCTGCGAGGCCTTCTGCTCCAAACTTGTAGCCCCCACCCTACCCGAGTGCTCCGTGCTCGGTATCAAAGTTCAACATCCCCCTGAAGCTGTCGACATACAGTAGGCTGCATCCTGGACTGGTACTTGCTTCCTGGGCAGGTTTCCCGCTTTTAAGGAAGTGGCAACCGCAGAGCATCAAGTTAGGAGAACTGAGGAGATTTTATACATGAATATATTGAATTCCTGTACAATACCCATTATTTTCTGCTTGCTCTATGGAACTTACGATAAGCGATTGGCCTGAGAGACTGACCTTTTCACCCAGTCCATTGTCAGCATTAAGTGGGTAAATGACGAAATGTCTGGTAAAATCTGCAGACGAAGCTTTTGGGTAGCATACGTAGGTAGATGTAGCGTGCAAAGGAGCCCAAAAAATGATATAAAAAGGGAGCACCCACAGATATCGACGGACAACCTCGCCGTCTGTATGTAGGTTAACAGGCTGTGCAGGTTTTCCCCAAGAACTGGGAGCTCTTGTCTTCCTTTGCTTAAAATGTCTTGCTCGGCTTTACTTGAAGTATCTTATTCTATTTTACCTATATGAAATGTCATGTTATGTTTAACCATTGTTCTCTTTACTTTTGCATTTAAAAGATGTTGTATTGTAATTGCAGGAATGCTTGCTCTAAGAGTAAATGTGAGTGTCCCTAGGTAACATTTTCCTTGGTGTAACTTGTTTCTCATGATGCATTTATAGATGTGTTTTCTCTCTCTCTCTGTCAGTCCATTAATTGAGATACAGAGAATATCATGACAGCTGTATGATTATCTGGATTCTGTATTTTGTACTTTAGGTCTCTATTCTGCGGTTTCTTTGAAGTTGCATCTTCTCATTAAACTGCCATTGTATTCTGCCTCCAATTCCATGTCTCATATGTCTGTTTTCTTCATTGTTGGAGCAAGCGTTCCTAGGCACCCCGGCTCAAATTAAGGTGCCCCTTTTGTCCCTGACTCACTCTCCTGCTCAGTTCTGTGGTGGCTCCCGGGGCTCTGGGGACCGCCCCTAGCTTCCTTGACCCGTAATAGATCTTCCCTCCAACAGCCTCTCTTGCAAGTCCTGTATTGTTGGTTTGTTGCCCCTGCCCCCCTTTCCACTGCCCTCCATAGTCTGTTGTGCTTCCACGGCCCTTCCTGCCTGCTCAGTGTGGTTAAATTGTTGCCTTTGCACCCTCCTACCTGCCTTCAATTTTCAGAGTCCGTGCCCCTGGCCTCTGCCTCTCAACAGTATCCTAATGAACAACTAGATTGCTAACATTCTATATTTATTACAAAAGTGTGGAGCGCCTGACATCATCTTGATGTAATCAAAACTGTAATACCTAGAGCATTCCTTTAGAAATTACATATATGAGAGGGTCTTATTGGCATCAAAATTATGGTTAGTGCTCTAAAAGACTAAAATAAGGACATATTTTCTGAGTTTTCAAATAGCGACAAAGCACTTTTAAATTATTTGTTATCTTTATGTTTTTTTATCTAGTTGACAACTTGATTAAATGTTGCACTTAGGGGAGAGGATGTGGTGTTACTTCCAGAACTGCAGACTTTGCAACTGGGGAACCAGGTTGAAGTTTCTGCTTCAGCTCGACATTCTGTGATTCTGGTCAAATCACTTAGTCTCCCCATGTCTACAACCAAAATGAATTTGTTCTTGTGTGATGTAACCAATGCTCATGTAAAGCACTCCAATACCTGACAAGTCTGCACTATATAACACTGCAAAAACACAAAATAATAAGTGTTTTGCACACTTCTGTCATTGGGCTATATTTGGGCTATATCTGGGTGATTTTGGGCTACATTTGGGCTCTTTTGTCTCCGGTGGCCATCTTGGGAGATTTATTTGTTATGAAGTTTCCTAATTTCCTCATGTACTGCAGTCTCCTCAGTCGGAAATGCTTTCAGTTTTTTACTTTGATTCCATCATGAAGGTATTCAGATATGTCACACATTTGCCATGAATTCTGAATGTTAGCACTCTAGTTGCTCATTAGATCACTGTAGTAAAACTACTGCTCACCATGGAAGTCTGCTCCTGGTATTAAAAGTGCATGTTTCAGTCTGCATGTCAGAATTTTTTAATGAAATAGAAGAGGATTTGAGAAGTCACTCAAAATGTGCCCTCATTTTCTTTCTTCAGCATTAATCATAATTTCTATGGCAAAATGAACCCCCTCATTGTGTTCCTTTTTAAATTAAATGTTTTAAGTGTTACCAGTTTATTCCAATCAAGATGGCTTCAGGTGTGCCATACTTTTGTCATAATGAAGACAGTAAGTGCTCTAGTTGTTTTTAAGAACATTCTTGGACATTCTGTCATTGGGCTATACTTGGGCTACATCTGGGTGATATTTGGGCTACATTTGGGCTCTTTTGTCTCTGGTGGCCATCTTGGGAGACTTATTTGTTATGACGTTTCCTAATTTCCTCATTTACTGCAGTCTCCTCAGTAGGAAATACTTTCAGTTTTTTACTTTGATTCCATCAAGAAGGCATTCAAATGTGTCACACATTTGCCATAAAATCAGAATGTTAGCACTCTTTTTGCTCATTAGATCACTGTAGTAAAGCTACTGCTCACCAGGGAAAACTGCTGCTGGTATTGAAAGTGCATGTTTCAGTCTGCATGCCAGGATTTGAGAAGTCACTCAAAATGTGCCCTAATTTTTCTTTATGCAGCACTAATCATACTTTTTATGGAAAAATGAACCACCTCATTTTGTTCCTTTTTAAATTAAATGTTTTAAGAGTTACCACTTTAATCCAAGCAAGATGGCTTCAGGTGTGCCATACATTTATCATAAGTAGGACGGTTAGCGCTCTAGTAGTTCTTTGGAACACTCTGGAAAGCTGCAGTAGAACACAAAGGAATCAACTGACAGTCTCTGCCCTTGTTGGATGTACATGTTTTACTGAGAATGTCAGACTTCATTCTCACATGACTGAGAAAGATAATGTGAATTTACAGAAAATAAGCTCTCAGTTTAGCTTATAGATCACCTTCCAAACCTCTGTGGTAAAAGCATGAGAAAATATTTTTCTCTCAATCATGATATCCCAGCAGAAGGCTTTTTCACATGGTGAAATCACCTTAGAACATACCACAATTCCTAAAATGAGTATGGTACCATCAACAAATGATTTATAATGTAACTAAAGTCTTAAAATCTTCTATTAACTGCAATGCTTTTTAATGAGGTGCTATCATGTATATTGGTCCCAAGATGGCTGCCAACACTTCTTGGATGAAGTGCTGACAGCCAATCAGATCTCAGGATGAGATGTGTGGTTAGGCTCCGCCCACATATATATATTGATTTAAATCCTATTTTCTCAGGAACTACTGAACAGATTTACACCAGACCTACAAAAGGCACTTCCTTGACCTGAGGACTACCTCTCTGCCAAATTTCAAGTAACTCTGTTCAGCCGTTCGGGCTGTAGCTGTGTCTAAAGGTCCTATGGAAAAATGCATGGGAAAAACGCGTTTTGGGACCCCCCTTTTTTCTCAGCCCCCGCTTGACGAATCCCCCCGAGACTTTCAGGGTAGGAGCGGAGCGTAGCGCCCCACCTATTTTGAAAATTTCGCGAGGATTCATCGACCGGCGCCAAAGTTATTCCAAATAGAATGTTGCGGATTTCCTATGGAAACAGGGTCCTAACTATAACTATCTACTGGCGACCGCCAGTAGATAATACATATATATATATATATATATATCTAAACCAACTTCCTGTGACAATTCACTCCGCTTCTCCCTAGTGCTTCTTCGCACAAACAGGAACACGGACACTTCAATGGGCTGATGCCAGAGTAGTTATTTATTTATATGCTCTGAACAAACGGTGCTGCCTCAGACGCGTTTCGGACACTAGGCTGTGTCCTTGATCACTTAACAAACGGGAAGCTGAAACATATTTTTAAAGGCACAGATATGGCGCTTACTGATGACGTTGGTCGGCATGCTACTAGACATAGACAAGATACTTAATATAAATTATTCATCTCCCTGAAACCACATTTACAATAATAACAAATACAGTGTGTTGCAGAGCTTGCCAAGCTGATCTATAATGCAGAGACATCTACGTACAATGTCTCCATCTTATTTAGCATATGTTTGTACGATCGTTTGCATATAGCCAGTTTACACATAGAGCTAATATAATCTGCTCTATTATCTAAGCGTCTACTTGTATTCATTAGAATTTTTTTTTTTTTTAAACGAATAGACATATGAAATACAAGGCACAATGCAAATTCCATCCATAATATGTTATAAATAGATGAAAACATGACACATAAAAACCTAGTTTAGTAAAGGTAAATACTTTTGTGCAAAGAGCGCTTATGTGCAAAGAATGCAAGTAATGTGCAAAATCGGCATTGAATATAATAAAACTGGTTCGAATACCTATATATATATATATACACAAAACTCCCTTAGTAGAAAAGAGAGTCTGCACTCGAAGACTTTTACAATCCTCCTCTTTATTCCATCAGGCCACACTGTAATCAAACAGTTCTGAGACACATTTTTGCTTGAACAGCCTATCACAATCAGAGTTCATCAACCACTTTGTTCACTCAAAATCCGCGATTGGTCTGGTGGGTATCACCATTTTCTTCCTCCATTTGCCATGATCTCCAGATATTTGGCCCAAAAATGAAGACAGGCATGTCAGTGGTGGTAATATCTTCATTATGAAAGAGCTAGCCAAGCTACTTAAGTTTTTTTGAGATTTCCAGGGACTAGTCTATTCTTCTCTCAATGTTCCATCAAATGTTGAGGAGTCCATACAGCCTGAGTCCCAACCTTTTATTTCATGGAAAATGAGTATTGGTAGGGGGGCTTTGTCTTGCGGAACCACAGCCTGTCCGGACCTTACCTTGCTACCATTTCCTGTCGCTACCTTGGGCTCTGGGGGACGCCGAAGGATTCTCCCCGCCGCCGCACCACCATCTCTTTGAGCGGCCGCAGTGTGGGAAAGGACCACAAGCCCCACGAGCCCTTGCGGCAGGAAGCCGCCACCGCCAGCACAGATTTCGCGCCAGGAGGCGCTCAAATATCGAGGGCATTCCCGGCAGAGCGGGGGCTTTGTCTTGCGGAACCACAGCCTGTCCGGACCTTACCTTGCTACCATTTACTGTCGCTACCTTGGGCTCTGGGGGACGCCGAAGGATTCTCCCCGCCGCCGCACCACCATCTCTTTGAGCGGCCGCAGTGTGGGAAAGGACCACAAGCCCCACGAGCCCTTGCGGCAGGAAGCCGCCACCACCAGCACAGATTTCGCGCCAGGAGGCGCTCAAATATCGAGGGCATTCCCGGCAGAGCGGGGGCTTTGTCTTGCGGAACCACAGCCTCTCCGGACCTTACCTTGCTACCATTTCCTGTCGCTACCTTGGGCTCTGGGGGACGCCGAAGGATTCTCCCCGCCGCCGCACCACCATCTCTTTGAGCGGCCGCAGTGTGGGAAAGGACCACAAGCCCCACGAGCCCTTGCGGCAGGAAGCCGCCACCGCCAGCACAGATTTCGCGCCAGGAGGCGCTCAAATATCGAGGGCATTCCCCGCGACTCGGGATCGCGCGCGGCTCGGCACCGGGAGAAGCCCGGGACAAGGGCGGGACCGTCTGTGGCCGTCCGTGGTCGTACAAGGTCGGGTTGGGCCACACCCATTGCATCCAGCTACGCCCCATTAGATAAGTAGACATTATCATTACTATCATTACCACCAATCCCTTGTCTTAGGGGGGCTGTGCTTAGTGTGCCGGGACTTGATCTGGACTGAGCTTCCGTTGTAATGTCAACTCGCTCTGGTAAAAGTTTGAGGGGGGGAGGTGGGGGAGGGGAAGGAGACGGGGGGAGTATAATTGGCACCATGGATCGTTTTATTACCCGTGTGGCCAACGTAATTGATAAGGAAATTGGCATGGCTGAGCGCCGTTTGTCGCGAGGGCCCCTTGGTACTCGACGTTCATCGTTGGGACCGTTAGCTTTGGTGCCTTCACCTGAACACAGACAGGAGCCCCCCCTCCATGTCCCCTTTCCCCTGGACCATCCCCGGGTGGCAGCCTTGAGAGCCAATATAGATGATCTTGAAGTGCTGACAGATTCTGTACTTCAAGTGGAATACAATATGGCCACAGATTTAGCGACTAATGAGGCGGACACTATGCTTTCGCCCTTGGCCAGTCCCCCAAACCTCGCAAAATCAATTGTTGTTCCAGCCCTAGTGGTACAGGTGGAAACTCACCCTGCCTCTACCAAAAGGAAAAGGTTGCTCACTCCGCAGAAAAGCAATCTGGTTAAATATTACAAGAGGCGCAGGCAGGCTGGTGCCAAGTTGGGTGGCCCTCATAAGAAAGTGGGGCGAGATTTTTGCCCGTCGCAGAAAGATGCAGAGGAGGGTATATCAGGAGGGACAGTGAACACTGGTTGTGGAGTACCGCTTGGAGGCCCTTTAACTCAACCACTCCCGGACTCCCTACTCGTAACACATTTAGAGAAAATGATGAAATCTATGCTTCTCCCGGTGCTGGATAAAATTGGGGGGCTCTTACAGCGGCTGGATAAAATGGAGCAGGTAACCCTGGATAATTTTTTCTCGCTAAAAACATTTATCAAATTACAGTTGAGAAATATGGAGGTCGGACAAGGGAGAGGGGATGACAGTGGGGAGTCATATATAGTCCCTCAAAGTGCAGCCCTTATAACAGGCACCCCAACAGTTGTACTGGAGGCGTCTGTTTGTGCCCCACAGCCTACCTCTACAACTATAGGGATAGGAAGGAAGTCTGGTCCGTTAGCAACTAAATCCGCAAATAAAATTAAGCCCACTAAAATATCCAACATTAAGTTAAGTAAAAAGAAGACCTGTCCCACAGTTTCTGGTACTGCCTCTAAAGATAATCCCAGTACCCCCGCCTTTACGCCTACGGCTTCTAGCACATCCATGATCCCAATCCCTGAAGCATTTAAGCCTGTTAAGGCCTGCACTCACTCGACTGGCGAGGGACTAAGAGAGGGAAGGGTGAACAACGTTAATCTCCCCCCTGCTTGCCAGCCTTATGTAGCTGTTTTGACTGGGGTGCCTGTGCTTAGCCCGGGCAAGCGGGAGACCTTCGAGGATTTGTATAATAAGACTCTTTTTTGGTTCAAAGAAAATAGGCCTTTGCCTAAACCTTTGGAGGGACGGATCATACACGTTAGGAAAGTTGGTTGGATTGGCTCTAAACAAAAAACTATAAATGGGGACTGCATTATTGTAAATTTCGACGACCCAAGGTTGGCCAGTTATGTATGTGGTGGACCCCAGAGGACATATAGTCCACTCGCCTGTGGGGCCCAAATTGTCATACATGACCTCGGTTATTTCTATTCCGCTAACTTGCCTGGGAAGACAGTTGGTTCTTATGGGTGAGAAGAGAGGGACGGCAGACAGTTCTGTTGACCCCTCCTCCAACCTAGCTTTTCCGACAAGTTTCTATACCAGCCACGAGACTGGCCTTTGCAATATTATTGACATCCTACCTGCCCAATATGGTAAACACACTTTGAGGTATTAGAGGAGTTGCCAAGCATTAGTCAACCGACTGGTGTGGAATTGGTGAGGCCTCCCACTTGTATTCCATCTAATATAAATCCCCCTAGGGAACAATTGCAGTCGCCTTTGCCATGTCCTAAACCACTTGTCCTGTCCGTTCAAACTAAGGCTGTTTTGAAGGAGGTCATTACATCTAAAGAGACTATGTCGTTGCCGATTACTGAGGCAACTGCGATCATTGCTAGCGCCCCCCTCGTCAGTAATTTGGAGTCGAGATGGGAGGAGGGAGGCAGTGCCCCATTGAAGGTTGTTAGTTGGAATATAGCAGGACTCGGACGGAATTTAGGTTTGCCAGATTGGAATGCCATGATTGAATCATATGGGATTTGTTTGTTCCAGGAGACTTGGTCCCTGGAACCCCAACACAAGATGGGCTATACCACTTATTCTGTCCCCGCTATATGCCCAAAGGGAGGGAAAGGCCGCCCTTCGGGAGGGCTGACAATCTGGGTGAACATTTCCTTGCGATATTCTATTAAACTTATTATTACGAAGTCTCCTGATCTCCAAAGGCTAACAGTTAGAGGTCCATGTGGAGGGAAAGTACTTGAAATTCTGAACATCTACGTTAGAGGAGCACGGGGGGGTTCATCTACGTTATCCTCAACTGGCCTCGATGAGGAACTCAGAAATATTAAATCCGACGCCCTTATCTTGCTAGCAGGGGATTTTAATTGTACGTTTGAACCCCTTGCCCTGGACGATGTGTTGGGTACCAGAGAAGATGATAATAGGAGAGGCATTCCAAAATTACAAATTCCACCAATCAGGAGATGGAATCAAGGTGTTATTGATTTCAATGCACTCTGTTTCGAGTATCATCTTAGAGCCACTAATGGTAGATCCAACTCAGACCAAATGGGGGCCCATACGTTCAACAGAGTAGGTCATTCCTCACGGATTGACTACATTCTGCTGAACTATTGTCTATGGCCCTACCTGTTGGATATGGTGATCTTGCCGTCTACTGATAATAGACGGCATAATCCATTGTCTCTATCCCTGTGCCCCCCTTGGTTGGGCCACTCCTCACCTCGATTCCCTCACACGTGGAGAGCTACACATGAAGTATGCCCTTCAAACTGTTGTAGGCACCTAAAATGGAACAACTTTGCTGCCAGGGAGTGTAAGATCCAGGAGGTTAACTTAATAATGTCAAATGTTCCCCACCGTCTAGATTCTCAGCTTTGTAGTTCCCAGGAGATCTCATTATTATTCGATGAAACTACGCATGCACTAGGTGATTTATTTTTAGTCCGCACTATGGGAAAGAAACCTAATGCAAGAGGTGCCACAAAGGGCAATGTCGGGTGGTTCACTCCTGTTTGCCGTGAGGCTAAAAAGGAACTAATTAAGGCAGTTAAATCTAAGAACAGAGCCTTGATTAGTGCAGCGAGGGGCAACCAAAGGAGAATTATAAAGGAGGCCAAAATAGCATGGGAGGATCAGTTTTGGCATGACCTAAAGGCAGCTAGCACAAGGAAGGACTCTAAGGGCTTCTGGGATTTAATAAGAGCAAGGGATAAGCCCGCGGACTCATTAATAACATGTAATATACCAGAGGACGCGTGGTTTGACCACTTTTCCCAGCTCTATACTGTGGTTCTGAGTGCGGAGACTGAAAGTTATTCTGTAATACCCTGTGGACTCCCTGAGGAGCATTTGTTCACTGTTAAGGAAGTGGTGGGGGCTATTACTTGTCTTGTCCCTAATAAAGCCGCAGGCCCGGATGGCTTGCCAGGGGACTTGCTTCGTATTAACCCAGTAGAGTGGGCGAAACTTATTGTTGCTCTACTGAATGCTAGCTTCAGTGGGGCAACTCTCCCAGGTTCATGGAAGGGCGCTGAAGTTGTTCCCATTTTTAAGAAAGGGAGCCGGTCTGACCCCGCCAATTATCGCCCCATAAGCCTTCTAGACTCCTCCCAGAAAGTGGCAGGCAAGGTGGTTTTAGGCAGGTTATTACAATGGATTGAGGAAAAAAGTATTCTTTCGGATTTTCAGGCCGGATTTAGATCAGGTATGGGGACGATAGAGCAATCTTTTCGGCTTTTGATGCTCTATTGGAAAATGGTTGTACTGGGCAAGGGCAGTCTGTATCTCGCATTTATAGATTTGCGGACAGCCTTTGACCTGGTTCCGCGCAACCAACTTTGGGGTGTGTTGAATGACCTGGGCATCCCTCCCTACCTCCTAAGCTTATTGGTAAAGTTGCATGCCGACAACTTTTCGCAGATCAGGTGGGGTAACCAGGGCCAAAAAACAAACCGAATACCTGTAAATAGAGGAGTACGCCAGGGGTGTGTTTTAGCCCCCACTCTGTTTTCCTTGTATGTGAATGGAGTGGTGGACTACTTATCGAAAGTTCCATCAGATGCACCATCCCTGGCTGGTAGAAGAATACCTACTCTCCTATTTGCAGATGATACCCTCCTGATCTCCAAAACCCCGGTAGGCCTGCAGAGCCTGCTATCTAGCTTCAAATCCTTTTGTGATGTAAGGGGGCTGGTTATCAATACTGGGAAAACAAAATACCTAGTCCTCAACCCTCCAAAAAAGACCATTAAACCGCCAACTTTAGATGTTGTTTCCCTAGAGAGGGTTACTGAGTTTGACTATCTTGGTATCCGCCTTTGTGATTCGATGAGTTGGGAATGTCATCTACATAAGATGTTGCTGACTCATAAAAGGGTATTGGGTGTCCTTCTCAAGGAACAACGTGCCTCAACCCTAAAACCCATTGCACCAATTCTTGACATTTACAGGGCTAGGGGTGTCAGTGCAGTTTTATATGGGGCCGAACTCTGGGGGACACACCAGGTGGATCAGTTGTCTCGCTCGGAAAGTAAGCTTTTGAAAGATTTAATGAGGCTTCCCTATAGCACCCCAACCCTCCCTCTGCTATTAGACATGGGGTTAAGGTCAATTAGCGACCAGGCTAGGCTCCGCCCCCTTCTTTTATGGGCAAGAATCTGGAGAGTCCCAGAGTTGTCTTGCTTTGCGGATGGCATAACTGATGTACTGGAGTCGCCGGGTTGGTCCAAGATCCATTGGTTGAGAGAAGTTAAGCGTCTTCTTCTCAACATGGGTCTTGGCAATGCCTGGGTTAATAGAACTGCTCCCCCAATACCCGTGCTAAAGAAAATATATTGGAATTGGGTAGCTGATAGCAGATCTAGTAATTCTAAACTGTGTAGAACCTCCTTGGACTTCCTACTAATAAAAGATATGCCCCTTTGTGAACCATACCTGGACATTGTCACAAAGCGTTGTGATAGGGCACTGTATTTTCAATTTAGGATAGGCCTACTCCCTGTCGGGGATCTTACCTCTAGGTGGAAGCACTTGACCCATACCACCTCCATGTGTCCATTTTGTGAGCACAGGATAGAGTCAATCCCGCACCTGTTTTTTGAATGTCCGGCCTATGCCCTTCCCCATAGTAGATGGTTAAAACCACTATGTAGAGAACTTGGGACAAGGCATTTTAAGGAGGCCTTACGTGTTTTAAAAAATGATCCACACCCACTTTATGCCTGTGGCATAGCTAAGTTCCTGGGTTGGGCCTGGCGCATTAGATCATCTAGGCGTTCCTATCTTGTTTAATTTGTTCTTAAATGATTTTATCTAATTTATTGGGATTATTTCTATAATGAATTGCATGTTAATGTATTGGCCACTTTTATTGTCTTATTGTTCTGTGCCAAATGTACTGCTTTTTAAGATATTTTTTATATCGAAATAAAGCCTATGATGATGATGAATGGTATTGGTAGTGAAGAACATTTCATGATGCTCAGATACATGCCAGGGTTTTTGGAGTTAACATTTGGGTACATCCAGGCATCCTGAGTGATGTGCACAGTCATAACTTATGGGAGAAATGGAATGGCTGTGGTGTGGAAAGGGGTGGGGATCCTGTGTCACCAGGTATCATAGTTGTGTTATGCATCTTTCTAGCATCTCTGGTGACAGCGCAGAAGTCATGTACTGCAATTAAGAGAAATAGATCAGCTGTGTTAGCAGGGGATCAAAAGGGTGAAGGTAAGCAAATGAGGAAGCATCAATGTGTGCATAAATTGTTGAAGGTTCATGAACCCTCTTAAACATAGATACTCCAGGATGTGGGAAGTTAATTTGGTGTTACAATTAATTCATTCAATAAATGATGATGAACGGTTATCATTTAAGGTATTGTCAGCTAACTTGATAACTTTATTTATGTTTGATTTCTTTTAGGAGGGTGTCAGATGTTTGGACATTGCATATTTCTGCATCGTGATTTTCTCTGGGTGTGGTTCACTTTGATATCACGAGGCATACTAGGAATGCTTCCACTCCAATGTTCTGCCTTCCTGTACATTCAAATTTGTGTGTAGTACTAGGTGTTCTGCAATATATAAAGGTAACCAAAAGTTTAACAACTTCTGTTGGGCAATTATTAATAGCATTACAGAAGCCATTCACTTCAGTAACCTCAACTACTTCGAGTAGATGGGTTAAGAGTGTTATAGCCATGGCAGGAGTTGATACAGGTCCTTTTTTGGCACATTCGGCAAGGGGGGGCTATGGCATCTAAAGCTTTTTGGGCTGTTGCTAGCTTAGAGGACATTTGGAGGGCAACAGACTGGTCTAGAGTTTCAACATTTAGCCTCTCCTGGAAACCAGTTGAGCATGTTGCACAAAGGCTTGGGAATATGCTTTGAACATGCCTAATATGAACCTCCTGTGTGGTAACTAAATTGCAGATCCTTCTAGATAGGTGTGAAGGAGAGTCCTGATTTGCTTAAAGACAAAGATGGCGATTAATCTTTCACTACTAATGTTTACCCACCCATGAGACTATTGATAATGGTTGTATATCATTAATTTAAGTGCAATTCGCAACCAACCAAAAGGCGAGCTGAGATGGTAGGATCTTACCGGAAGATGCTTGTTCCCTGGAAAAGCCATTCACGCCAGTTGCCTCAACTACATGGAGTAGATGGGTCAAGGGTGTTATGGTCATGGCAGGAGTTGATACACATCATTTGTGGGCACATTCAGTCAGGGAGGATATGGCCTCTTAAGTAAGTTTTTTGGACTGGTGCTAGGCTATAGGACATGTTAAGGACAACAGATTAGTCTAGAGTTTCAACATTTTAAACTTTGTACTGCAGATCTGTTGAGCATTTTTGCAGAAAGGACTTGGAATATGTTTTGAACATGTATAATAGGAGCCACTTGTCTTGTAATAGAAATGTAGATTCTCCTAGACAGGTGTGAAGGAGAGTTCTGATTTTATTAAAGACAAAGGAGGTGAGTATTATTCCACAGCTAATGTTTACCCACCTAGAGGACTGTTGGTAATGGTTGTTTTTCTTAAAATTTAGTGCAAGTTGTACCCAACCAAAAGGGAGCTGAGATGGCTGGATCTTTCCAGAAGATGCCTGTTCAGTGGAAAAGAAGAGAATATTTATTTTGGAAGGAAACCATGCACCGGAGGAGCTGATGTGATTGCTTCTGGGATTTATATTCTTGTTCATATTGTCAGTTATAGACTGTGAAAAATGTATGTGTGCATCAAGAAGAGAGTCAGTTATTTATGGGATGGACCTTTTAACCCCTTCAGTGCCACGCCCTTTCCCCGCCCTGTGCCGGCCGTTACATTAGCGGGCGGGGTTTATGACGAGCTGGACTCGTCATGGGCACAGCGCAACCGCGGCCCATGACGAGTCCAGCTCGTCATGGGCACTGAAGAGGTTAAATGATGATTTTGTGTTTTTTGTTTACACTTTCTGCCTATGTGAGCAGAATTGTTTGAATTGCAGTTGTGTTTAAGGGCCATATGTAGGTGGCCTAACATTTACCACTTCATAAATACCGAATTTTACCGATTCGGTATTTATGAAGTGGTAAATGCTATGTAGGTAATCCATCGGTAATATTTACCGATTCGGAATGGGTCGGTATTTTAAAATCGGTATTTACCGATTCGGTAATGGTAACTGGCTTCCCATTGATTCCTATGGGCCAGGAGGCCCATAGGAATCAATGGGAAGCCAGTTACCATTACCGAATCGGTAAATACCGATTCGGTAATGGGGGGAGCACAATCAAGGGTGGCAGGGTGTCACAGTGACACCCTGTTGCACCCCTGATTCCTGCAGGTGTGCACATGTGGCACACATACATGCCCTAAGGGCATGTATGTCTGCCACATTGCACACTTCTAAGTGCAAAAAAATGCTTTTTCAAAGCCATTCGTCATTTACCACCAACTTTTAGTTGGTGGTAAATAATGAATCCACACAACACCCACACACTCCCCCTACATCTCATTTCAGGATTCGGTATTGCCCGAATCGGTAAAATTACCGATTTGGTAATTTTACCGATTCGGTAAATTACCGAATCCTGAAATGTGCCCCCTACATACCAAAAGCCTGAATACCGGTCGGTAACGGGATTTTTACCGAAAATCGTCCGTTACCGACCGGTATTGGGTTTCCTACATATGGCCCTAAGTGCGGTAAAATAAATAGTAAGAAATAAGACTGCATAATGCTTGCCACCCTTGTCTTTAGTGAATTTACACTAGGGTGGAATTTCAATTATGCCGGAGTAATCAGAGTAATTTGTGATTATGCCCATTGCACATTTAAAAGTCATTGGGAGGAAAAATCCTCCCACAGGAGCACATTTAGTGAGCGATGCTGTCTCTGTTCTGTTGCATTTAGTGTTACTTTCTTAGTGGAAAATACATCCTTGCATCCATTTTTGACACAAACGGGCAATGTTGTGCTAGCAAAATAGTGTTTAATGCAGAATAACTCTTCTTGCATAATTCTGTATAACCTTGCAGAATTTTGGGGTAATTCTGCATGATTAGGCTACATGGATTTATGTAAGTTACGGCCATCTGTAAATAAAATCAGGTCTCTACTTGACAACTGGCTGAGTGAATCTGAAATTCTAAACTCTGTGCTAGCAGGTAATTTATAATCTATTGTTCATTGCGGCCTTCTGCCAACCAGTGTTTTTGTGTGTCTCAAAAGGCCAGCACAGACCTGTTTTAGGTCGAACCTGGGCAGCGCATGTGCTGCTCTGCGAGCCATTCTATAGTGACGTATGTATACTTGAAGCCTTGCCCACTCTCCTCCCATATTTGTCATTGGCTTGTCTCAATGTCCTTTGTAAATGCTGGCTTCGTTAGTACCGCCTTGTCTTCATTTGTAGCCACCCATTAGGACTGGCCCTTTTACTTTGGTTGTTATACAGTACGTCTTCTTTAGTCTGTAAGCACTATTTTCTTTAATTAATTTTCTTACTGCAGGAGGGTCTCTCGTGCAAAATTTTGACCACCGGCGTGTTTACTTAACTCGTAGCAAACTGGGAGCTCTTCCGGGGGCAAGGGAGAAAGAAGGGGGCAACTCAGCGATGCCTTCAAGCATTTGGAATGGAATAAAAGGCATTGTCATTTACAATGCCAATAGCTCAAACTCGCGTAAATGCGAGACCTATTGCATTGCAGATGCTTGTTTCTATATCGCCTGTTGATTTCACTGCAATGTTTTTATTTGTGCTGACAGCTTTTCAGCCACAGCATCAGTGTACAAAAGGCCCATTCATGAGAACGTTTGCGTTGAAAACACGAAAAATACGATTAAAGTGGATCTTTGAAGTGATAATATTACTTCCAAGGTCAGCAAACCTATTCATTAGGGTTTCCAGAGATAATGTCTTAGGATTTTTTTCAAAACAGAGTTTAGTGGATCACTTGCGCTTCTGACAGCATTCGGTTATGTGACTACAATTTCTAAAAATTAATATGATGATAATATTTCCTTTATCAAGCAGTGGTGTCAGCTTTTCTGTGGGAAGGAATTGTGGGAGAATGAACCTCCTTTCTTCCAGATAAGATGGAGTAGACCATGCTTCCAAATAAGGACCCGCTTTAGATTTATCACTCTAAAGTAGCCCACGGGGACTACAGTAATGGTCTCTACTATGTCACATACAGGAAACCCCCACACAATTCCCTAGGACAAATATGATCATGCAGTTTGTATAATTTATATTAAACTTCCTCGAGTCAAAATTTAAAAAAATCAAAACATTATTTATAACACACCACATTTTGAAATCCGCCCACACTTTTATTTGTTCATATTTATTCGTACAACTTTGTTGTGATTTCAGCAAAGAATGAACATAATGAAAATGTTTTCGTTCACCAGATTCACTCCTGTGAGTTAGACAAGGTATGATGACAAAGTGGAAATGCACTCACTAATGAAGTGAGGATGTGCAAATGTGGTAGTAAAGCTAGTTCTCTGAACATTAATTTAGGGAACGATTGGAAGGGTTGTTTTCAGAGTGTGCTGCTCTTGCTGTTCATAGAGCTGGATGAAACTATATTAAATATTAAGTATAAAGGATGAGTTTATAAGTTCAGATTTATGTTAGCTGTATGTTGCTCTTTCGTATTCTGCAACATGTCATATAAAATGTGGGAAATTATATTAATGAGTGAAGGATGAATGAATGGTTTGGAGAACGAATAAAAGTAAAATCTTAATTGCCTGCTCTACCTTTGGTTTCCTGGTACTGGAATGAATATATCAAAAAGGTATAAAATGGGCAGATGCGCAAAGATGTGGATACCAGCACAGATTTCTGACATTTTGTACATATCCATTTTTTCTGGCTCTGGGAACACAGGATCTGATTTTACAGGCCGGAAAACCTGGCAGGTAAAATCGATTTGGGTATGAGCCTTCATTCAATTCTATTCCAAAGCGCCGGGAGCATGTAATGATCCCCGCATGTAGACAATGTGCTTGTGTTGTGTGACAGAGCCATGCATGCATTTACCACGCATGCCTTTACACCACGGACAATATAACAAACGAGTCATTACCATGCTTTCCTTTACCACGTAAGTTGTTGCAACGACTTGCCTTAGGGAAGCGCTGGACCTTGGAATAATATAATTTACTATTCCAACTCCAGTCTGCGTACCAGTAGGGAAGATGTTGAACTTAAAATACAACACCAGTCCAACAACACGTTCCCTAAAGCAAATCATTGTGATGATTTGCTTGGTAAAGGAGCATGTAGTAACAACTTGCATTGTGTAACACGAGTGTAACACAATACGATAGTAATAGAATTATTTAGTATTGTAAAATAACAAATAGACACTGAATCAGTTACATAGGGACAAATCACAATAAATGTTGATTGGTGATAATAAATGTCCTTGGAGATCAGTAAGGCAGTGGTTGGAGCAAACGACTTTTACCAATTTTATTTTAATGAAAATTTGTAGAGGTGTTAATGAGTAACTAAAAGGTGGGTGCATCTTTGTTATTGCGGTGATGTATTGTGATGCTTTTTGTGCTGTCGTGTTTTGTGCTGCACTGACAAGGCATTACCAAGGGGTCTCTTGTGTTCCCTTCTGGAGGTGGCCTCACCTGGCAGCTCAGGATGGACTGATTCCCATGACGAGCAGGATTAGTATTCATTTGCGTAAGGCGGGTCTTTGTGTAATATTGACCAGCAGGCAAAAGACAATGGGTTGAAATGTTACCTAAATCAATTGACAGTAGTTAGGATATTTGCAAACGTTCCTTCCATTACCTTTGGTGACTGATGTAATATACAAAATGTCCAATGGTGTGAAAAATGTGGGTCTCTTGCTCACTATGCTACAAGATCCAAGCTATAACTCACTGAAGAAGACTATCAATGCTGAAACAGGCCTTGGGTTGCTTCTGTTTCCTTCTGGATTTGGCCTCCCTACCAGTTTGGGATACACTGACCCCATTAGGAGTTGGATCAATACTGGTTTGCATAAGGCGGGCCTCTGCGTAGAGTGGCACATTGGGCAGAAAAAAAGGGTTTGAATGCTACACACAGAGATTGCAAGGGGCTAAGCCTACTTGCTGGCATTCTTTCTATCACTTTTGTGTGTTTACATATCAATAGCTTCCAACCACCCAGAATACAGCCTTACAGATCACCCAAAACATGTGTGCCAAGGCATAAGATGCCTTCATTTCCCCCTCATGGCACACAGCTGATGCTGAGCTCCATTTCCCTTGTCGCTCTTGGGCAAATCACAGTTTGAATCAAAGAGAAACATTTAAAGAAACAAAAGCAAAGCTAGCGAAAAAATCCACAACTAAAAACATCAATAAAATGCCACTGGCTTAAAATAGGACCAAACCAAAATAAACTATTCAATAAGCTCGCAAGTATATGCAAAATCCAACATTACCTCCCAAACTCTAGGCTCTTCTTCCCCAATTTCCTTTTTTCTTTCTCTGCATTTTTCCCATTTCTTCACTTTTACTTTACTTTTTATCATTAGGTACACCTTTTTCTAGTACACCAGTGTGGACTTATTTCAGTAGTATTTATTTGTTTAATTTGTGAAATGGGATGTCTCTAGAATACTGGAAATCTATATACTTCTGAATCCTATTAAAACAAGCATTTTCAATGCAATAGGTCTCGCATTACCTAAAGTTTGAGCTATCGGTGTTGCTAATAATAATGCAATGCCAATACCTCAAACTTTCAGTAATGCGAGATCTATTGCATTGCAAATGCTTGCACCCACACTTAATAATAGCATGCTAAGTAGCAAATGCCGGAGTAGCCTATCGGCCTATTGGGGACGTTTTTTTATACAGTCAGTAGTAAATACAACAAACTGCAGGACGAAGCAGCCCATTTCCAGGACTTTCGTATAAGAGTGCTTATATCCACTGACTGACAAAGCAAACACAGTCCATATCAGCAGTTGTCAGTAGCGAGCGAGACACTTTGGAAGCAGATATTTCCATTTGAGAACACTCTCAGAACAGGCACGCAGCTTGACTCGAGAGTTCTGCTGTGGGTATTATCATACATGTTTGCACGCAGAATGCTGGTGCCTTATCAAAAAGAACTTAAAACAATATGCATTGCTTACACGAGCGTCGAAGCGCTTTTCGGCGAGCAGCACGCTACTCCGGAACCCAAAGAGGATGTAGTGGTGATTTGGTGTATCGGCCATAGAGATCAAAAACGGTCGGCTCAGTGGGATTTTAACCTTTCCATTACAGGGCGCACCCAGAGAGCTGGGCTGCACCCCTTGGCACTCACAGTGATCTATGGTCTCAATAAAACATTCTTCTTGAACCGTACAGCATGGGACGGGTCTCCAGAGGACAGGGGCGTGTTTGCTCCTGCTGATGTCTTCTTGCACGCGGCCTTCCATCACACGGTGTCTGTGACAGTTTGGGGAGGAGCAGATAAGAACAGGCAGTGTGTTGTATTCTGGCCTGGAATGTTACGAGTAGAACATGTGGAGGTCATAGAATGAGGGTGGGGGAGTGTTCAGACTGGTGTGGGAGGTCGTGGCGAATGGAGACGGTTGATGCCGCTGACATTGATTTCTGAATAAATCATCTATCAACATATTCCTTTGTGTGGGAAACGTATTCTTAACACTGGCGACGATTGACTACCTTGCTTGATTGGGGACAAGCGAATCCTGGCATCAACTCCCCTGAGGACTTAAAAGACCCACGGATTTATACAACATTGGCCTTACAGAAGCTATTTTGCATTTTGTAACATGCTCAGAGCATGATTCATGCGACTTGCACTCTTCGCCTTCTGGAAGCGGATTGGCTGCTGATCGGACACTTTATACGGATGTCGGATGCCTTGTTTTCACACACGGCGATACCTGTGAGTGCATTCTAATTTTAAAGTGACTTTAAGGAGGTTTGTGAATTCCCAGCAACTATGGAACTAAATGAGAACAAAGTATATTGAAAATGCGAGGGCCTCAAGCACTTACAGTTTGCAGTTACATGTTTTCATTTGAATGGTGAGACGCTGCTGCCTCGCGACTGTTCACTCGCGAACGCCTGGATCCACGGTGTTCCTTGCCGGAATAATTGATGTTGTTCTCATCACGTGATCCATGCACGTCTACGTCTACTTGACCTCTTCATTGTCATCACGCTGAGGGCACGCTGAACGTCCCTTGCGTGTCGGCCATTTTTTTTTTTTGTGTGATTTCGGACACGAATGAAACAAGATCGTCAACAAACCCCGAGATATCCTCTTTGAACACGCTAAGGGCCTCATGTAGGTAAATACATTTTACCGTTTCTTAAATACCGAGCCGTACCGAATCGGTAAATTAGAATCGGTAAGTTATATGTAGGTAAAAATTCGGTAACAGTTACCGATTCGGTAACATTCGGTAATCACGAATCGGAATTCACCGAATCGGTAAATACCGAGGTGGTATTTACCGAATCGGTAAATACCGAGGTGGTATCTACCGAATCGGAAAAAACCGAGGATACTACCACCTTCCCTTTACTAAGAAGCTAATATTATTATTATGCTAATAGAAGGTCTCTTAGGCTTGAATAGGGGACCCCATACCTCAAAGATCAGCTTAGTGAAATCACATCACAGGAGCATCAGGAGTCTTCTCGCAGGAAGGCTCGTCTTCGGTCTGAATAATAAACATGAAGTCTGTGATATTAAAAGCAACAACTTTCAGGTATTTGCAGCTGCGCGTGTGTTATGGCTAAATAGTGGGTCGATCAACCCAGAGTGGAAAACATGCATTGTGTAATATTCCAGACTGTTTGTCACACCATGTACAGACCAAGGTCGCTGCGCAGAGCTTGGGATGGTAACAACAGATTGCTCTCGTGTGAAGCAAGTCTCGAGTCAGCAGTTTATTAAAGAAATAACATGTAAACGCAGTGTCGTGTGCAAAGACAAAAAGATGGCTTTCTAACATTTAACGTGGTTATGCTAACTTAACAATGTATGTACGTATTCAGGGAGAACTCACTACACGCCCCCTTGATCGAAGCACTATTTAATAGGCAAGAAAAGAGAGAACGCAGAGTTCAGTTTCGTCAGAGCAGAACAAGGCTTAACCAATGCTGCGCCAAAGTCCGAAACTACAAAAAATAGCAGCATAGAATTCCAAAAAAAAATGCAAGTGTATAAAAAAACTCAAAACGACCATCAGGAAGAGAAAAAAGAGAAATAAAAGAAATAAACGTTGCGCCAGGGTGCTGTCCAGTAGCACAGGCGCAATGGACGACAGTCCAGTTAATCCATGAATGTATAGGCAGCATATGTGGCCACTGCTTCCAACAAAAAATCGTTTGCAGGGCCATTAAAAGTCTCAGCCATCCAATTGAGTAAAGAAAAGGAACATACGTGTTCTCCAACCATCGGAGCCTCTAGCACAATCAGAGGGCACCCGGAATGTTCCTCCAAATAGCTCATAGCCAAGAAGTCGTAGGCGGCCGAAGAGCTGTCCCAATTACCCAGGATACCATGCGCCGCACCACAGGCCATAATCCGGACACCAGAACAGGCCAACTCGTGAGACACTAAGGGCCTCATCAGTCGATCGAAATCCGGCACCGGAGACACCATGTTGGTCAAGCACAAATCCAGAGGCCATTCAAAGGGACAATCCAGGCAGTGAAATACAGGTTGTACGCAGGTGAAGTAGGAATACCTGAAGGATAATCCATAAGCCAGGCTCAAAGTCGCCAATGGCAAAGTACCATAAAAGTCAAGCATCCTATCACGAAGAAGATGCAGACGGGACAGGTGCTCATGTGGCACAGAAGGAGCAGCCATTCCGGAGTATAGAAAGGAAAAGCAGCACACCTGCCACTAGCGCCAGAAGCAGCGGGACACCTCCAAAGATGCTCGAGAAAAGTGAATGAAAAAATGCCGGAATCACACCAAAAATAGTTTGGAAAGAGGTCACGAGACCCGAGCCCACAAGTTTAAAAAAATGAGCCAGGCCGGTCGTGGACGAGGCATTGAAATAGTTTGGATCAAAGAGCCGAAATGCCGGGGGAGGTCAGTATTCAGAAGCGCCTGTACCTCAGTGCGCGTATTAGCAACGTGAAGGACAAATGTTTCACGAGAGGAAGTCAAAGGCACCTCTTTTTGGGACAATAGCGCTCTTATTCTGCTCAACTTGTTGAACTCTGCTTTCAAGGTTGGAATCGAAGGCCAGATGGAAACATCCAGCCGCCCATGCGGGGGTGGAAAAAGAACATTATTGCAGCAGACAACTTTCTGCGAGACAGTTACTATGTACGGGATTCCCACTAACATCCCGCAGCAAGCTTCATTATTCAAAATTAAATAACTACCGTTTGCAAGCAGCGTGAAAGAAAGTGTAATCACAGGCACTGGGATACCTCGTAGGATGCACGCCAAATTCGGGGCTTGTACATTGCATGCGCCGTGTAATTGAATGTGCCTACATACCAAGGAATGGTCTGGTGTTGTGGTACATTCCTCGCCTTTCAAATAAACCTCAGTTCCGTCCCTAGTACATCTATACGTAAAGGGGAGGGACCAAACCTTATGTATGAAAGCGGTGCCCAGCGGTTCATACCTACCCAAAGCATAATGTTTCATACAAGACGTAAACTTAAAAAGCGCGAAAGGGAGAGTTATCAATCCGTGTACTAACCACGTAGCTGAATTGATCTCCGCTACAGAGAAAGGCAACGGTTCTAACTTTTCAATATGTAACAATGAATATGTAGCATCCTTCATGGACATAAATCGCTGCTTGTCAGTAAGGTTAAAGGGAAGGAATAACGATGTAGTGTTCAGATAGTCCCAAGGGACCCTCCCTGCCTTTAACGTCTGCAACGTCCATGCAAACTGCATAACAGAACGCAACTGGTTTTGACCATGATATAACACAGACATGTCATCATGCACAATATCAACAACCGAAGAAACAATATTGTCTAATGTATAAATCCTAGAAGAGAGAGTGCTAATGCTATTATCTATAACGGCTAAAACCTTCTCCATGTTTGCTTGGTCAATAGCTCTCAATCTGGAAGCCGCCTCAATCTGCGACAACTTCCAGACTTCGTTGTAAATAGCATGCGCCCACCTTTTGGTTCTGCCACCCACAGGACCCTTAACAAAATCATTCAAATCGGTATGCACATTGATGGAGTGGGTGGACTTCCTGTTCCTGTAGATGTGCTCTGTGTCAGCTGGTGGACAGATTGGGATGTGTGTACCATCAATACAGCCGATGACATGGGGGAACTGTGCCATGTGATAAAAGTCTGTGTTTGTTTTCTGCAGTGCAGCCTGTGTGTTGGGGAAGCTGATGTAGTGGTGCATTCTCAGCATCATGGCATCCAGGAACTTCCTGAAGAAACGTGACAGGCAACTCTGGGATACACCACCCACCGCAGCTATCACCACCTGATAACTGCCGGATGCCAGCAGATGTAGGCTGGAGAGCACCTGCACATGTGGGGGTATGGCGTGCGCCCTTCTTATTGGCTGGTCCAGGAGTGGGTGAAGGTCCCTGATTAAGTCCATGATGGTTTCGGGGTGTAGCCTGTACCTCTCATGTATCTCTGCATCAGTCAGCTGGAATAGTGTGATGCGCTGTCTGTAGATGCGTTCCTCCCGTCGCAAAACCCTCAGTCCTGCTGCCTGTAGACGTAGGCGCCTTGCAATGACATACATAGCGGCCATGTTGTCCACGCTGTTGCATTTTGGGATTGCTTATATGCACTGTTGATGGTTACCACCTGCTTTCAATCCGTGTTAATTACCGACTCTTATTTACCGATTTTCTTGGATTTCTTAATTACCGAGTGCTCCTACATGTCATTTTAATTTTCACCACTTCATATTTACCACTTCATATTTACCGATTCGTTAAGTATGTCTTCGGTAAATCTGATTCGGTATTTTAGAATTCGGTAAATATGATTCGGTATTTACCGCCTCATATTTACCGAAAAGTCGTTTTTGGACTCCTACATCTCACTTGTCTGAATACCGGTCGGTAACGGCATATTTACCGAAAATCGGCCGTTACCGACCGGTATTTGGCTACCTACATGAGGCCCTAAGTGTTTTTGAGAACCACTCGCTATATTTATATATGAAAGTGCTGGTTTATAACAGATTGTGACTGAAAGTACTCTCTCTACATATTGGAAGTGCCAAAACCTTTTAAGAAAATATTATCGGCGCTGATGACTTCTGGACCACGGTGACTACCTTATTTATGTTAATTTGTTATTTTACACATTTTTCAAGACTATAGTGTTTTTTTTGTCATTTCATTATTATTTTTGTGTAATTATGGCTTCTGCAACTAGTATGTCCCAACCACCAGCGTTCTTATCAGAGAAAGGGGACCCTATCTTGCCCTGGAAGAGATGGAGGAATTTGTTCTACTCTTATATTGTGGCAATTGGTGGGGAAAAGTTTTCAGCAGTGAGAAAACAAGCTATTTTATTGCATAATCTAGGTGTAGAGGGACGTAACACATATGATAGTATTGATCTAATTCCGGTAGAATCAGGTGATGGTGAGTCTAGTGATGTGTATGAGATGTCAATGACAATGCTCGAAGGGTACTTTGGGCCACGTATAAACATTGTACTAGAGAGACACAAGTTCTTTACCAGAATCCAAGGTAGCAACGAACTTGTCAAGAGTTATGTTGTTTCTCTTAAAACCTTAGCCAGAACATGTGAATTTGGTGACCTTTCTGATTCTTTAGTCAGAGATCAGCTTGTAAGATGTACAAATAGTACACGTGTACAAGAAAAACTCTTATCAAAGAAACCCACCTTAATGGAAGCAGTTTCAATTGTTGAGGTGATGGAAAACACTTCTTCTTGGGTGAAAGAGATGAATGCAAGGGGTGAGTTGAAGAAGACAAACTCAAGTGATATTCACGCCCTAATGTGTGAAGAGAGCTCAATGGATCCAGAAAGTGTGGGTAAAGTTAAGTTGTCTGAGAAGGCTAAAACCACTCATAGGGATGCAAAGGCTGTTAGTGGTGTTTCAAAGAATCTTCCTGTCAAGCAAGACAGTGACGATTGGTTGAGTTTCCATACTGCTAAGGGAGATGGGGAGAAAAGTAACACAGAGCTACCTAAAGTTAAGTGTTACAGATGTGGTAGCACGAGTCATTTCTCAAATTATCCGCATTGTTATGCTAAAGATTCAATTTGCATGAAGTGTGGTGTTAAGGGTCACTATGCTCGTGTGTGCAAATCTAGCAGAGTTGTAGGAAAGAAACCTGAAGTGGTACGCACTATAATATTAAGTATTGATGAGGAGAGTGGTGGTGTGGATGCTGGTAAACTATCGATGCCGGAGTGCAATATCTCGGTGGATAGTTATAACTTTCTTGTACTCGCTGATTCGGGGTCTCCCTTCACGATGATTGGGAATAAGCAATGGGATGAAGTGGTAGGTCTGGACAGTCTCACACTCCTTCCCCCGGACATAAATCCTGTTACCTATGGTGGTGCCAGAATCAATGTGTTAGGCTATGTTGAGGCCGGCATCAAATTCAAGGAACGACACACAGTTGGCAAGGTATATGTGGCTGAACGGGGTGATAACTTGTTAGGTTGGAGGCACCAGAGGGATTTGGGGATTATGCTTAACCCTAACACCAAAAACCCCAGAGACCAGGTCATGTTAGTTGAAAATAAAATTGAGAATGTGATTGGGAGTGAAGATAATGAATATTTTGGGAGATTTCCAGAGGTTTTTACAGAGGAGTTGGGTTGTCTCAAGGGGTTTGAGCACCAAATTATTCTCAAGGACAGGGCTACACCTTGTGTTCACAAGGTAAGGAGGGTACCTAACATGATGATGGGACCTCTCAAGACTGAACTTAACAAATTGTTAGGTCTGGGTGTCATTGAAGAGACAGAAGCCTCAGAGTGGTTGGCGCCCATTGTTTTGGCTTCAAAGGATGAAGGTGCCGGGGTCAGGATGTGTGTGGACTTGAGAAGCCTGAATGAGTGGATCTGGGTGGACAGGCAACCCTTGCCGAATATCTCGGAGTCATTGAGCTTGCTCAAGGGTGCGCGCATTTTTAGTGTGTTGGATTTGTCATCTGCATATCACCAGATTCCTTTGCATAAAGACTCGAGGCATCTTACCTCGTTTGTGACACCGCTTGGTGCTTATAGGTTCTTAAGAATGCCCTTTGGATTAGCCTCGGCTGCAGCGTGTTTCCAAAGGGTAATGAAGAAGGTGTTGGGTGATGTGAAGGACATATTGTTTTTCCAAGACGACATATTGATTTATGGTAAGGACGAAGGGGAACATGATAGAACCAGAAGAAAATGATATTTTAACCGATGTACAATATGGCTTTAGAGCTGGGCTAGGTACCAATGAGCAGATCCTGAATCTTAGCGTATTAATTGGCAAATATACACAGGCAAAGCCAGGGAAACTTTACCTGGCTTTTGTCGATCTCTCAGCCGCCTTCGACTGTGTAATACATAATAAGTTGTGGGAAGTTCTTAATGAATTAAAAGTCGATCCTGTTTTATTACTTTTTCTGAGATAGTTGTATTCAGGCGCAAGGGCAAAAGTTCGTTACGGACTAAAGGGAGAGTGCACGGTGCCATTCAGGGTAGAGCGGGGCATTAGGCAAGGCTGCGTCTTGGCACCACTCCTGTTCTCACTTTATACCAACGCACTGGAACAGGAGTTGGTGTCTCATACTAGGGATCCCCCAATAGTTAACGCACGCCCGATAGCCTCCCTCCTTTATGCCGATGACGCAGTACTTATGTCTCGCACACAGGTTGGTTTACAGAGGGCCCTTTCCTTTTACACGTGTTTTATGGATAGGCTTGGCTTAAAGCTGAATGCAAAAAAAAGCTTTGTCATGACTTGTGGGGGGATGAAAAGTAGAGTTAGAAGTTACCAGGCGGGCGGTAACCGGGTGGAATCCACTAACCTGTTCAGCTACCTGGGCGTCCTTTTTAACAGAACAGGCTCATGGACTGCAGCAGTTAAGGCTAGGAGCTTACTTTTCATGAAGTCTATTGCCGCTCTAAAAAACTTCTCGATAAAACTGGGGAAACGCCCGCCCGTAATGCTGCTAAAAATCTACCACGCAAAATGCTTAAGCATAGCAATCTACGGGGCTGCGATATGGGGTTTCCAGGATTGTAAGACGATACAATATATCGAAAATGGGTTTTTTAGGTATATCCTGGGAGTTCCAGTTAGCACCTCAGTTTTCAACTGCCATAGTGAATTAGGAGCTGTTTACATCACTGACCTAATTAAAATTCAACCAATCTTGCTATGGCACAGAATTTGGACATCAGCTAGCGCGGGCCTCAATAGGGAAGTTTTAACTGATGCCATGCGACTGGTTAATGTGGATAAAATACCCTGGCTCAGTTATGTCAAAAAGTTCATGCAGGATATCGGACGCCCAGATTTTTATTTCTCACCCGATAATATGAATTCTACTAACAGAAAGGATTTTAAAAAAACCTGTATGACCCACCTAGAAGAAGTCAGGCTAGCCCTGGAACTGAACAAAATTACGGTGATTCATCATCAAATTATTTCTGTAACAAGTGAGATTCAACCATATTTTACATGTGTGGCAGGAGGTTACGACAGATATCTCTTAACCAGATTTAGACTTGGGTCCTTCCATCGCCTTATTACTCACCCAAACATCAACGACTGGTCGAGGGATCTTTGCCGCTGCCCATGTGATAACATTTCATCGCAAATCACATTACATGTAATTTTATTTTGTACATTTTATGTTAATGAAAGGCGCAGATGGTTGATCCCATTTCCTAAAACAAGGGGGGTGGAGGCAATGCCGCCCCGCCTTCTTGTATTTACAGAAGCTGGAAAATTGTTACTGTACCGGCTCAGTGATGGGCTTTTTAAAGGGTGTGATACGAGCCAGAAAACATTTAAACAACTAAACAGTTAAATCAGTTATAGGTTTGATCCAGTCAGGGTGATACAATTGCTTATGGAATTCTATATGATCTACATGAACCCAACTTTATTATCCTGAATATATTTCTATGTGATGCGTAATTATATTTTTTTCATGTAACTTATGTCTTGCTTTTTAATTGTTGTTTTTATCTATATGTCTGCTTTTATGATTTTAATTCCTAAAATCGAATAAAGCTTGGTTTTGATTTGATTTGATTTGATGGAACCTTGATTGAGGTTCTGGAGAGACTTAGGGATAAGGGCTTGACTGTAAAGAAAAATGTCGTATTGGTGTCCAGTCTGTTACCTACCTTGGTCATGTGATTTCGGGTGAGGGAATTCAGCCTAAGCTTGAAATTGCACAGAGTGTGGTTGGAGCTCCAGTGCCAAAGGACAAAGAACAAGTGAGATCATTTTTAGGTCTTGCTGAGTTTTACTCTAAATTTGTTAATGGGTTTGCGTGTGTAACGGAACCTATCACGGCTCTACTTAAGAAGGGTTCGGAATTTGTATGGTCTGTGGAATGTCAGGAAGCTTTTGAAGTTATTAAAGGGGAGATTGGGAGGATGCCCACTCTTGGACACTTTGAGGTTAATAACAAAACGATCCTGACTACAGATGCCAGCCTTAAAGGGTTGGGGGCTGTTCTGTCCCAAGTGGTGGATGGTGAGCAGAGGACTGTGGCTTTTGCTTCAAGAGCGCTTAGAGATGCTGAGGTGAATTATTCATGCATAGAGAGAGAGGCTCTAAGTGTGTTCTGGGCTGTGCAGCACTTCAAATTTTATCTGTGGGGAATACCGTTTTTAGTTAGGACTGATCATCGTCCGCTTGTGCAAATTTTTTCTTGCAGGCATAGCGAACATATTACTCCTAGGATCAAACGATGGAGTGAAGGGTTGCAAGAGTACAACTTTGTAGTGCAGTACATACCGGGTTCCAGCAATAAGACTGCTGATTGTCTGTCCAGGTTACCGGTCAACATGGTGAGTGGAGAGGGAGAGAGTGATATGGTATGTTGGGTGGTGGAGCCGTCTTTATCTCTGGAGTCATGGACTGAGGGAGTTAAAAAGGACAAGACCTTGGAGTCACTAAAGGGTTGGGTGACTCATGGTTGGCCTGAATATAAAATTCTGGATCCTGAGATGAAAACTTACTGGTCAGTAAGAGATGATTTATCTTTTACAGGGGGTAATCTCATGAGAGGTGAAAGAGTAATTCCTCCAGTGGAGTTCAGGGAAAGGATTGTTAACACAGGTAATGAAGGTCATTTAGGACGGAGTCTTACGAAAGCCAGAGTGCGTGAGAGGTTTTGGTGGCCAGGTATGGATCGTATGGTTGAGGAGGTGGTAAAAGATTGTGTGTCCTGTGCCAGCAGTGATAAGTCACATGTCATTGGTAAGGTTCCGTTGTCTCCTGTGGTAGTTCCTGATGTGGTATGGTCAAAACTGGGTTTGGATATTGTGGGTCCTTTTGAGCTGCTGCCATCTTATGAACGTTTTGATATTCTGCTTGTGGACTATACTTCCAAGTGGGTGGTCACCAAGTGTGTGTGTTCTGTGACCATGCAAGTAGTTTTGGAGTTTTTAAAGGATGTTTTCCTTTCTGAAGGGGTGCCAAAGTTTCTTGTCACGGATAATGGTGTACAATTTGTATCACACGAAATGGTGGAATTCCTCAAAGATTTTGGGATTGTACATCAAAAGACGGCATTGTATGCTCCACAGGCTAATGGGTTGTCAGAGAGAATGAATAGAGTTGTGAAGGATTGTGCTCAACGGGCATTAAGTTCTGGAGTCTCATTCAGTGGGGTTTTGAGGGATACGTGGTGGGCACATCGTACCACACCAAATGCAGTCACTCAGATCTTGCCATTTGAGGCTTTGAGGGGCAGGAAGGCCACATCAAAACTTAATCCTTCTTGGTTGCCTGTGTTTGCTGGGCCTATGAGGAGCAGGGAAGAATGCCGAGAGAGGATTTTGGAATATCAGCATAGGTACAAGGCTGATCATGATTCAAGGATGAAGGTTAGGAGCAGGAAATGGAATGTAGGGGACAGGGTCTTAGTGAAGAATCCAAGATATAGTTTGAAAGGAGAGTCCTCATTCATTGGTCCCTTTACCATTGTGACCATCAGGAAGAATGTGGTGAGAGTGGATTCGGGTGCAATGTGGAGTATGTCGAGGTTGGTGAAATATCAAGAGAACCCTTACAGTAAGGGTAATGGTGAGGGTGGTGTGGATTCTCACGGTAGATCTCTTGGGGGCGAGAGTGCGGTGTCAGTAGGGGTGCGTCCTGCAAGAAGAAAATGCATTCCAAGGAGATTCAAAGATTATGTGTTACAATAACTGGTATTTGTGGAGATTGGGGGGGTGAATTTATGTTATGTAGGTTTGCCTGAATTTATGTTATGTAGGTTTGCCTTCATGTATTATTGGAGAATTGTTCTATTAGTGTTATAGTTATATTTTGTTGTAATTTTTGGTGAGAAATTGTTCTATTAGTTTTATCGTTATATTTTCGTTGTATTTTCTTTTACTTTCAGGTCATGTGTTCTTGAAAAATTAATGTCCTCCATGTAAAGGGGATGTGTTGTAATCTGGCCTGGAATGTTACGAGTAGAACATGTGGAGGTCATAGAATGAGGGTGGGGGAGTGTTCAGACTGGAGTGGGAGGTCGTGGCGAACGGAGACGGTTGATGCCTCTGACATTGATTTCTGAATAAATCATCTATCAACATATTCCTTTGTGTGGGAAACTTATTCTTAACACAGTGCCTGGCACAGAAGTCCCTTGTAAATATATGCATGCATAACAGTAAGCAGATCTTATATTTTTAGATTGTTTTGTAGCTCGGACGTAACCTGTTACCGTGTTTTTCGTAAAAAACACAAACTACAAGATAAAATAGCAAATTTACGGTTTCAGTGGTGCACGCACGAGGTTAAGGTCACATGTTTATGTGGTGACATTTTGGGAAAGTAAAACAGATAAGGGTGGCGGGCGATAAACGCTCCCTTGTTCAAGGTGCAGCTCGCCAGTGGGTGGGTTTAGGCTGTGCAACAAGCAGTATAAATGCATAGTCGGTGTAGTGCTTGCCACACGACCTTACAAGAAACACCAGGGTGTGATGATCCGTTTCAGGAGTAAGACGGATCACTTACTGATGGGCTTCATTCCAATATTAAGACATCGCCACTCCCCCGCTGTCTTTGCTCTGCATCTACGTCACGTGTTCAAAGACCCAAACTTCAAATACAATAAAACAATAGAGAAGGGGTAGATGGCTCGTGACCTCTGCTTGACCCGCACGTGACCTTCTGTCAGGCAAGGGCTGCGCTCCGGGATGCGGCCTCGTGACGTCTGGCTGAGCTGCACGTGACCTTGGGTCAATCGAGGACTGAGCTTTGGAGGGAGACCTCACTCCCCCTGCTTGACCCTACCACCTGTCCGAGGTGAGGGGCGTGGTCCCCGCAGGCAGCTTTGAGATGTGAAGTCATTGCATAAAAGACGGGCCTCCAATGCAGCCCCACTCACCTTGACTGCTCTGCTTCGGCGTCCGAGGTACTTGGACAGCATACTTCACTCCTCAACAAATTCCAAAAGGTTGCATTTAGCCATTTTTCCTTACATTAATTTCTAGTGCAATCCTTGTGTCTTTTGTTTTTTGGCCTCTCTTTGCTGTACTCGCTTTTTATCGACTTCTGTTAAATGATGCATGTTTTTATTGAGTGCACGTTTGCTGTGAAATGGACTTATCGGAGCTGGTGGGTGGCTCACTCGAGGTGTAGAGAGTTGCCCGCAGGCATGCTGTTTTGTTACACGCCCGCGAGTGGTGCGCACGCGCCACAGCGAGCCATCTGGTTTCCATTATCGCGCCCGTGTCTGGGCACGATAATTGAAACCACATGGCCGGAGGTGCGCGTAACAGACACCTATAGGCCAAGGGCGGAGCAATGCGCCCGCCTTTGGCCTATTGCATGCTCTGTTTGAAAAAAACACTCAATCAAAGTCCAATAGCAGAAGCCAAAAGGAAAAGCACACGCACGAGCAAGACCTAAAAAGAAATGTATGTTGATGGTATTTTTGATAACACTGATTCTTATTTAAAATATTAGGCTAAAAAATACAATTTACTGAAAGAATGAATACTCATGGAAAACCACAAATATTAGTGAGCAATACCCTGTGTTGTCTTTTATCAAAATGTAAAGAAACAAGCAAATGATTGGCAACAAAAACATGACATTGACTTCCAAACTAAGCAAACCTCCAGCCTTCCAGTTACTCTACACTGCATTAACCCAAGTGACGCAGCAGTGCTAGTTAAACGTATCAATTCAAGCACTTAGGGGCTTGTTTAGACCCTAGTGCATGTTGTTTCGGTCCATCGGAGGTTAGAGTTCACGGCCTTGTTTGTGGAGGGCCGTCCACTCTATTCAGAGATCCCTGCCTGCGCGGTCAGGGAAACCATCTCAGAATGGCTACCTTTTGGGCTTGCTGTGTGGGTGCCACGTTTGAAGAGCCAATCCAAGAAACTTTGTTTTATTCAGGGTAACAGACTCCCAAAGGAAGAGATTATTTTCTCAGAACAAACCTCAAATGACCCGGACATGCGGACGCGTTTTCCTTGCACATCGATTTTCCTGGCCGCTTCGAACAGGCAGGGAATATGAGGGGTGGCAGTCCCACCTTCAATACAACTAGTCGACCGTCTTTGGGACCCAGTAGTTCGTGGCAGATGGACCACTGCGTCTTGGGTTACCATCAGCAGAGCCAGCGTAAGCTCCAACAGAGGTAACCCAGCAGTTCCCGTGACTTTACATAAAGTGGAAGAACTTCTATTTCGGCAGAGTGGGAAAGCTGCCAAACCCAATTGACGCCCTTAGAATCTCTTCCTTCATGGCGTAACCTGTCCCTTTTTTGTGCTATGAAAAATGCATAAATAAGTAAAATCACCAACGAAGCACTACTCTACATTAACACAAAAGAGCCAATGAAAAGTGCCCTTAGCGCATCCTTTGCTGACATTAGCGTACATTGCCAGTTTTGTGCATCCTGACATTATCAATCATCTCGCTTCATGCAGTTTCGCGCTACCTGAATCCCCGCTTTGCAGTCCTCTCCTGTGCATTCGCGTCTTGCCACAAAGTACATATTCTTAAGTACTGCAAGTTGAGGTGAAAAATCATGCATGGCACCAAAACCGGGACCGTGGCAAAACGCGATGGAACAGGAGCCGAGATTACTTTACGCTCACCCTGTCTTCGAATTATCTCTCCCATTCTATTGCATCTTTGTTTGTCATCCTCTGTCTATGTGGTTGCACAAGAGTCAGCCTTGTTTGTTCATCCAAAGGTCTTATCAAGTTACCTCTAAAATTTGGCGTGCAGCAGCACAGGGGTCACCCCTGCCATACTCTGCAGGTCTTGTGTGACTTCATTAGCTAAAAAGAACTGTGGGAAAAGATTTCTGGGCGACCTGCGTGCAACAGAGACAGCCCTTTGCCCATTCATTGCGTTAAACTGCTTTCGCTAGTTCAGTGGCAGGGTGGTGGGAAGGTGCACTGCTGCTTCGCAGTTGTGTTTTTACAAGACAGAAGCCAGGTAGACCCAGACAGGCAGATAAACAAAACATAGCAGATATACAAGGAATGACAGGAAAGACAGGAATGCAGACAGACAGACAGTGAGGTAGATAGATAGATAGATAGATAGATAGATAGATAGATAGATAGATAGATAGATAGATAGATAGATAGATAGATAGATAGATAGATAGATAGATAGATAGATAGATAGATAGATAGATAGATAGATAGATGGATGGATGGATGGATGGATGGATGGATGGATGGATGGATGGATGGATGGATGGATGGATGGATGGATGGATGGATGGATGGATGGATGGATGGATGGATGGATGGATGGATGGATGGATGGTTGGATGGATGGATGGATGGACATACATACAGATGGCCACGATTTAGGTGTGGCTGAGTATATATTCTGTATGCGAAGACCCATGCCTTCGTCCCTAAAGCCAGCTGATTGCAATGCTGCAAGAAATGGCTTTCTGTGGCAACATCAATGTTTCCTCTGCTGCTGCGCAGGAGAGCCCACCGCCCCAGCAGCTGCTTACCATTTTCGCTATGGCGCTGGATAAATCACATTTCTTTGCTCACAGAAGTCCAATTTTTAGTGGAGAATGAAAGGCAATGAATGGTCTGTCTTGTACATGACGCATAGCTATCGGGAATGGATCAGTGCATCTAACCCTCATCTATGAATGATATTCTCTTCATGCACCCCTACCGATTACCAGCAGTACCCTAGAGTGGATGATAGATCCCTTTGAAATTGCTTGTGAATGACTTGAAGACTATTCCACTTCTTAGAAGATGGCAGACATTTTAAAACATGGGTCAAGTGGGCAGTTATACAGGGCCCTCCACCTACCAAGTCCCCCCCCCCCCCCCCGGTAAAGTGAGTGGACAGTCGAAAGTCCCGTCATAATAATGTTGCTAAAAAAACAGCGATTTTTTTTTTATTTCACAGCCGAACATGCTTAAAAGAAATTTAGGGCCTCATTTACTAAGGATTTGCGTGAGGAAAAAGTTAGGCCAAGTGGCATAAAGTAGTGCAAGCTCCTGTAAGATATTTAAATTCCTAAGTAAAGACTACTTTGTGCTGGAAAGGTGTCTTTTTCTCAGTGAAAATAGTGATTTTTGCTACTTGCACCAGTGTAACTTATGAGTTCATTTCTTGGGGGAATAAGCGCAAGCACCCATAGTTGTTTTATTTTTACGCAAAGCCTGATCTACTGAAGATAGTCAGACTGGTCTTTCTGTCAAAATATAACACCTTGTTAAAGAAGGCACTAACATGGAGAAATGTTTTATTTCTGCAAACGTTCTATACATTGCACGTATGCTGCACTGTACAGCATTATATACATTGGAATGTTTAGGAATTTGCCTATGCATATGATTTTACAGTGGAAGGGTTAGTCTTCCTGTACAAATCTTATCCTGAACAAAATAAACACACACCTCAGAACCATGGTGCAGGATTTGTGCTGTTGCTTAGTGGTACTGCTCAGAAGCTGGCCATTCTTAATAATATGGCTCTGCGCTGCTTTCTCCTTGCAGAACCCAGCAAAGAAATGTCTGTTGCAGCACTTCATTTCACTAAAAAATACATCTACCCCTGTGTGTGCATGCCTGGCCTGCCCATCCCTAATCCTCGCAATCTGGAAGCTGGTGACTTTTCTCAGGCTTTTTGTATCATTTCTCTGTCCATACTTCAACTTACCTCCTGTCCCTTAACCCAAACTCTTAACCACTTTCTCAGCTCTCTTTACTTTACAACACCTCAGTCTACCTCATCTCTCTCTCAATATACCCAACATATGTTGCCTAACTTCATCTCTATCTCTCTCATGACCTTGGCCCACCCTCTGTCACTCCCTGTGCTGATATCTTTATCTATCACTCTCAATACAATCTTTCTAACTCAACTGTCTCTCCACCTCATCCCTTTCCCTTTACTTCCCTAGACTTTTCCATTCAACCTCCCTTTACGTCACCTCTCTGTACTCCAGTTGTAACACAACCTAATTTCTATATTTCGCTCTATGTCTCAGCTACATGACCTCTTCCTATCTCTCTCTCAGCCCTGTCTCTGCCTCACCACTCCTCCTCACCTCTCTATCTAATGTATCTCCCTACCACTTTCTCACCTACTAACCCCTCAATTTATCTCACCATTATTTCAGTATCTCTCATCTCCGTGCCCTCTTTCTCTGATTCTACCTTTGTTCCCTTTCCTTCACCTCTCTATCATACTTATTTCTGGCTACCTCTATTTCTCTACCTCTTATTCTTTACCATCAACGCCTTTGCTTCTCACTCTTTGACTCTCTCTCTCACACACAAACACATCTCTCAGTCTGTGCCTTCTTCTCCATTTCAACACCCCGCTTACCTTAACTATCTCACTCAAACTCTTTTGTCATAGATCTCTCTACCTCATCATCACTTCCTTTTTTCTGAGTCACAACTCTCTAGCTCTGCATATGCCTCATCTCTCTTTCTCTTTTTTCACGTATGTCTCTCACCTTTCTCTTTTTGTTCCACACATTTCTCCTTCTTCCCTCTCTTTGCCTTTCTCTCTTTCCCACTGCTCTTTTTACCTGGCTAGTTTTCTTCATTTTCTTTCAGCTACATCATCTCCCGTGATTTACTCTACTTCTCTCACACATCATCATATATCTTTCTATATCATCTCTATCTCTACCCCTTCTACCTCTACTTCACGTCTTTTGCCATACTGTTCTCCTTATGTCCCTGTACATCTCTTGGATCGTGCCTGATCCAATTTCTCTTTCTCAACAGCATTGCATAGAACTGTCTAGCCAGAGAAGTTGCCAACATGTAAAGAAGTGAAGAGGGACAAGGTAGAAAAAGAGAAATTAAAGTAAAGTTATGAAATTTCTACTAATAGAACGGTAAAAATTCTCAAGTTACCCTTAGAATTTTTTTCCTACAATGGGAGTAAGAAGCAGGTTGGGCACTGAATTCCACATAAAATGTTGTTGCAAGTACAAAAATCTAGATCCAAATTCAAAAGGAAATGACTCTCTCAATACCTGTTCAAGCTTTCTTTTGGTACTATTGGGCTGGAGAACACTACCTAGCTGAAGCTTTTGGCTGTTTTTCTGCAACCCTGTTAAAGGTTTGCCATACAATTCAATATTGTTTGGCTTTATGAGGGCTTCAGCAGAAAAGTGGTAATACATTCCAGGTTGCTCTGAAAAGAGGGACCTAAAATGTATCTTGCCCAGGGCCCCAGAAATCCCCATGATGTTCCTGAGGCTATCAACTAATGGCTTCCAATGGAGCAGTGAAAATGGAGAACCAGTAAAGGCTTGCTCTATAATTGCAAAGTAGACAGTTTCACACATGAGGCAAGAGAACTACGACTGTGGCAAAGCAGGACCTCCACTGGTTTACAATGGATAAGCCACGTCTGTCAGTCTCTGTAAATGAGATCCTTAGTATTGTGGTGGTAGATTCTCTCACTTAAATTCCCTTAAAAAACACTTACCCTTCTCACAACTACTTAGGGTGAAAAGAATAGTATCGGATCCGGCTAACTTTGAACAACAAGCCGATGACATGCTCAACAGATTCAGCCAAAGAGGATATTCCCACAGCATGCTTGAACAAGCCAAGACACGTTGTCCTACTAAAACCAGAACAGACCTTTTGTCAACGTCATTGAAGACGGATCCCAAACGTACAGTTGTAGTGTCTAAATATACCACCATGAGTCAAAAATACAAAAAAAACAATCAAGGATCATTGGTCCATTTTAGCCTTGGAACCTGATTTCAAAGGTATTTTGAATGACTTACCAATGTTCGCGTACAAGCGGGGCAAAAATATCAAAGACTTAATAACAAACGGACCCACAGTGACAACATCAATCAATTACAAAAGAAGTGTACCATGCTACAACTGTAGCATTTGTAATAACATCATCAAACGACCGATTATTACACACCCCATAAAAGCCATGAAAATCAAACTTAAGGTCAATGCGAACTGTAATACTAAAAATGTAATTTACATGCTCAAGTGCCCTTGTGGTCTTGTATATACAGGAAAGACAGAAAGGAAAATCAAAACCCGAATAAATGAACATAAGAGCAATATTTGCACCAGAAATTCAGTCATAGCAGAACATTTCATTGATAATCGATATAACGTCAGCGAATTACAATTTATGATCCTTGAAGTCATTGAGAAAAGAGAGGGCAGAGATGACAACAGCTTTTTCTTACAGAGACAAAATTAGTGGATCAAGTTTCTGGACTCCACGAAACCACATGGTTTAAACGATCGTATGGAATTTTCATGCTACCTGTAATATCCTCACTGTGTGCTTATATGACAATTTTGGTCTTATTTGTCTGATAACTGTCTTTTTCTCAGCCTACTGCCTTCACAACTATTCTTTTCAACTTTCACACATTCATTTCAGCACCCCTCACCCCAAATTACATACCAATTTATTTCATTTTTCCGCATCACCGGGTTCAACTTTTCAAGCTCCCAGAATCACTCACACATCTACGTTTTTTTCCCTGGGTCATCTTTACAACATTGGCTCTATTAATTTTATTGTTTTTACATTCCTCATCTTATATCTGTCACTGAGTGACGCTATCACATAAATTCTTTAAGCTTTCGTTTTTGATCCACTCTTACATTTTCTTGCTATCATCTTTGGTACTCATTTTATGTCTGTTGATGTCCTACTCACATTAGATTATTTGTCTCATTGTACGTGTTATTTCTCTATTTCTCTGTTGCTGACCTTTACCATTGTTTCTATGTATATAATTGCACAATAATGTTCTTTTTTTGGGTCATATTCCATCGTCATCATTTTTACGGTATTTCACCATTCATGTTTTCTCTGGGTTACGGTTCTTTGTACTACATTCCAAGATGGCACTCATTCCTTTAGGATCTTAGCTTCTACACACCCTGGTCCTTCCTTAGTTTTTGTGCACCTACACGCTATAAACTCCATTGACGCCGTACGCCTCTTGAACGCTCTATTTCCTGAATACGCGACCACTGCCATATTTAGAACCGTAAGTTCACTTTTTGCCGACCTTGAATCACTCCAAAGCTATCACCATTGATTATATACAATCGCACAGGCACACTTGATTCACGTGTTTTCAGTGTTTCGCTGTTTTCAATTCCACGAGCCGGCGGCACTAACTGTTCCATTCACTTTCTCCGACCCACGTTTCACACTCATGTCCACAGCGTCTATGGTTTACCATTTAAACTTATCGTCTTTACGACATAAATTACATTTTCCACCTCTACTAATTTCCGCATCAATGACACTACATACATTCATACCATGCTCCACCGGCAATTTTTTGAATTGATGATGTAAGTATTGCCTTGAATTCTCCCTGATATCCTGTTTACGTTCAATGATATTCGACGTTTATATACGTGTAATAAAGTTGTGTGTCTTTTCCGAACGTCTCGGTTTTCACTTTTTTGGGTTTTTTTTTGGCACCTTATTACTGCACGCTGCAGTTTTTATTTTTAGACACAGTCACTGTAGTTTTCTCAACAATTCCCTTTCACCAATCCTATTCAAGATTCTTGGTGACCGCAGGGTCTTTTCTTTCTTTTTTCAAACTTTTGATATTTCCAGTTTTTGAACACCAGGTTTACAGGTGGAAGGAGATCATCTTGTTTGTTTGGTGTCCATTATGACATCTTCGCTTATTAATTTTGTAGATACTTCCCCTGACGAAGGGCTATTTGCCCGAAATGCATCGGGAGACATGTCTGAATGAACAGATTAATTTATGTATATTGAGATGATTCACTTTTGATATGAAGCAACAATCTCCCATGAATAAAAAACAGCTAAACAAATGATAATTTCATCAGTTTTCGTTCTTCACTAACCTTCATCAAGAATTTCAATTTCCTGTTTCCAGCAGGCCTTAGGCTGTGCTCAGGGGGATGTCGCTTATCTAAGTGACACTACCTACTCGCATTTGGTTCTACACCCTGATCAGAGGGTGATACTCCTAAAGCACGCCACAACTTTGACATCTTCACATCACTTCAGTAGTGCCGTTCTAATAACTAGATTCTCTCACTTAGGCAGCAAATTAGTCCCACATTGAACACACACGGTTGGAGTGCGGAGGGTAGACCAATCCGCACAGGGCATGTCGCCATGCAAATGAGCCCCCTAGCATGTAACGCCGTGCACTTCTGGAGTATTTTACCTGCTGGTAGTGCACATCATGCAGCTCTGCGTTCCCATGCTAAATGTGTGGAATTAATTTACCACTAACTGTAATAGTATGTTACCATGAGCAGTACAATACCGTCCAACACTTGATGAGTGGCATAAAATGTATTTTTCCGAATAATTTCATGCAATTAACAAAATGATTTGAATGATACATCGTTTGTCAGTCAAACATCAATATCACTATTGGGTTTTACGATTTTTTTGTCATATATCCTGACTGAAAGTAACATGACCTCTTAACAAAACTGGTATAATTCATTTAAAGGGCCTTCGTGAACAGAGCAAACATCTCGGGAATGAATGTAACCAGCTATCAGTCAGCTGTCACCTAAAGCAGGACATCTCTCTCTTTCCCCAGGAGTTCCTATTGAATTGATGCCCTCCTGTGCAGGAAGCTCATCTGTATGTGTAACTGAATCCGCTGACTGCATCAAGTTCAGGGAATGGTCAGACAGATAGCAAGCAATAGCTTTATTTGTCTGTTAGATTTCAACTTGACCACAAGGCAATGCTGTGAGTGACTGCCACTGAATAGGGCACCTGTGCCGATGGCAATCGTGCGGTCTGTGTTCTCCCTGACAATTCACCACCGACTTTCAAAGAAAAAAAGATAGTCTTTTCTCCTGGCTTTTTTGGCTTGAGCTGAAAAAATTGCTATCGATCAAAATAAATGATAAATATAATATAATCCCAGTTAAAAAGAATATATACCTGTCAATTTTTAAGAACAATTAAGCACAATCGAGCATGAGGAATTGCAGAACTAAAAACGCTAGATCATTACATCTGCGAAATATCAAGCGTTTTCACATCAGAAAATACATTGGTAAAAGTTACAACAAGCATTTGCAATGTCAATAGACCTGGCTCTAAAGGAATGTTGAATTTGGTAATTTAAAGCATTGCAAGTTAATAGCATGTGAGTTTATATGTATTTATGTGGAAGCTAAGAACTGTAGATGAATGCTGGTGGAGGTTAAAAGGTCAGGTGACAGTTGCACTGTCAAGCCAGACTTACAATTCTATGTGGGGTAATGTCTGCCCTCCTACCATCTGTGCTGCTGCTACAGAAAAACAACAGAAAATTATCTAGTTATTAAAGACATTTTAATCGCATTTACATTTTTGTGTGTGCCCCTGAAAATTCAAGCTAAGGCAGCTGGATAAATAAACAAAATGATCACAGCTGGTTGGAAGGCAGGTTCTTTTTTTGTGGAAGCACACAATTTCTGCCCAATCATAACCTGTACTCCTGGCTCCAAATATGTACGTGGAACCAAAGCTCCTCTCTAGTGAAGCTCACATAAATGTCTGGCGACAACTGCACTGTCAAGTAAGACTATACAAATTACCATATTTCGTGATCTGTGAGGTAAGCTAAATTGCAAATTTAAAAAATTGTCTTTGTGCTAGAAAGTGCTTCCTATTTGGCTCTCAATGTAAAGAAATTGTATTTGACAATGACTTTAGAATTTCTACTTTGGGATTTGCATGCTTAAGGACAGAGAATACTCCCGGCTTGGTAGGGATAATCTCCTATGACAATGGCTGTGTGTGTCAGAATGTAAGAAAAATGTAAGAGGAATATGCAGGGAGAAAAACAAGGGATACTACCTGTTTGGTGGAAACCTGAGATTTATTCTTATCCCCAGTGGTAGAGTAATTTGACACTGAACAGCCTTCAAGAGCTCCCCTCTACAAGGGCGGTAGCCCACCTTGACACCACTTTTGGTGTTGCTGTGAAGAAGGGCCCTATGATGAGTATTCCACATAAGGGCGGGTGAAGGATTCTGTCCTTTCTACGCAAAGATGTTAGGTTTCCATGCTCACTGTACTCCGCGATTATCATCTTTGCGCAGGTGGGAGTATTCTGTGCAGTTACGTATTTGATAGGAGGATATCCTCTTCAGGATCCTAATCCTCCTTGTTCCCCCTTTGTGATTTTGTTAATGCTGCACAGCTTAACTCGATGGTTCTGTTTCTGTGCAAATAGTTAATAATCTCTTTAAATTTACTTGCATTGTGTTTTGAGAAAGTGGTCGTATTACTGTAAATTTTAAACACTGGGACACAGATTTACGTTCAATTAATGCAATGCAACACAGCAAGTTAAGTTGGCGTGCCGAATTGTGTAAACAAGGGAGACACTCTTTCGCCATAGTGCAATGGTGCTTACGGGTGTACTGGAATGAGGTCTTCCAGTAAACTATTTGTTAAGGTGTTTCCCTTTTTGTAAGTGTGCTGCATTCCACAAGGAGGGAAAAACAAGGAGAAAATAAAAGTGTTCTATTTGTTACTACTATTCAATAGAAGGGGGGTCCCTAGGTAGATGATGGGTAGACAGGGGAAATAGGGAACAACAAGAATCTTCACAAGAAAGCAAAACCCCACAGTCTACACTAGATTAATTTCATTAGGCCCAAAGAAGTGGGTCAACTTGATAAGAGAAGCCAAGGGCCAGGACAGACAAGCACGATAAATAAAAAACGTACTTTATTCAGATCACAATGTTCAAAATGATAATTTATACATGAAAAATGAATGATGAGCGCTATTGCATGCAGATTATTTTTAAATCAATAAACATAAGGTCCCACACAAAACGACAAACATACAAACACTCATTCGGACAACAAATTCTTTTTCAGAGCAAAGAAATACGAATATACTCATAACATACATAAAATTGTCAATAAAGTTAAAAAGCGCATCAAAAGGGTAGAAGTTCAAAACAGGTAACAATTCAAACTGGCTCGTGCATAAACAGTTCGTAGAGATAAGTTGTTTCTTTCAATGAACACGAGAGTGCAGAAGCCAACGCACGTTTCGGTGTAAGCTACACCTTCATCAGGGCAAAGGCGATGTAAGGTGTGTGGGACAAACACAGAGGTAGCCGTTCCATCAACAGCACTCTTTACAGATTGGTTCTTCTATATGATATGGGGGAAACACTAAGCAAGCGTCAGATAAGGCACATCAGTTCCAGGTTAGGTTCCAATCAGAGATGGTCGGAGTTCTGAAGACGGTAATGAGATCAGTCCCGTAAGGGTAGCCTGGGGTCAGGTCAGTGAATATATCTAAGGCTATCAAAGTACTATACAAACGATGTTTCAAACAAATAGTGGGCCATTTATAGAGAGCAGTATGTTTAGAGAATCAACGTGGGCATGTCATCGTAAATGCGGTCAGACATGAGGGAGTGGGTCCACGGGATGAATGGTCGTTAGAGAACGCAAATTTCAGGCACAAGGATAGCACAAATACTGGATACAGCGGCCGCGGTTATGAGTATATTCGTATTTATTTGCTCTGAAAAAGAATTTGTTGTCCGAATGAGTGTTTGTATGTTTGTCGTTTTGTGTGGGACCTTATGTTTATTGATTTAAAAATAATCTGCATGCAATAGCGCTCATCATTCATTTTTCATGTATAAATTATCATTTTGAACATTGTGATCTGAATAAAGTACGTTTTTTATTTATCGTGCTTGTCTGTCCTGGCCCTCGGCTTCTCTTATCAAGTTGACCCAACACTTTGGGCCTAATGAAATTAATCTAGTGTAGACTGTGGGTTTTTGCTTTCTTGTGAAGATTCCTATTTGTTACTACTGCCTTGCAGAGGCGCAGGAATTTGATGCAAATCACTATCTACAATTCTTTTTAGGTAGGGATTTACATCAAAACCTATGTTCCACCAATTGAACACCCCCTTGACACACAGTGATGCAACACAGCCTTTTATGCTGCTTTGCATTATTTTGAAGTACAATCAAATGAAAATCGTAATTTTCAGTGGATTGTAAATCCCACAGCAAAACTTTGTGTCAGGTGTGTGTTAAAAAAGTAAGGCAAACCCAACAAAAAGTGTTAGTATATCCGGGCCCTTTTTTTGAGAAGCCAATGTCAATCAATCAATCAATCAAATTTCTTTATTCGAAATGTAAAAACATTACCATAAAAAGTACAATAAAAATCATTATTAAAATATCATAAATGACATAAAAATTTAAAAGAAAGGATAATAGTGAGCATAATTTCAATATTATAGCAACCCTTATCAAATTCATTTTGGGGGAAAAAAGTGCGTGACATAGAAGAAAGCATTAATTATCAAGGTTGCATGGATGCCCTTATTCTTACAATCATTTTCAAGTAAAGAGAAACCACTGCGATGACTTGTGGATTATCTAATGCTTTCATTCTATGATAAGCTGTCCTACAAGAACGTAATCCCCATGATTTAAGCAGTGTTTTCAAATAAGTGACCCTTGGCAGTTGGTAAAATTAACAAAATAGAATGCAATGAATATTAGATTGTAATGAGAAACCATCACATGGGCATTTCTCCAAGTTTCTGGACCAACAATTCTGATTGGGGAATGTTAGCAGTCTGAAAAAGGTATCAGTACGGAAACGAGTCACGAGCACGCGGGTGAAGGGGAATGGAATTAAGGATAGATATTGCTGCATCCCTTCAACGATGGTGGAATGTTGGTACTCCACAACCGTGCACTTAGAGTTTTCAAGGGACCAGCGACGATTAGCCAGATGGGTAGCGACTAATCGTTTTAAGGTAACTCTAGGTATGTTGTTTAAAGTAGAGGGGTCGGTGAAAAATTCTGGGTGCCCTATATCACGTGACAAGTTTCTAACGTAATTCAACCATTTAAGGTTATCAACCTCATTCAGATTGAGACAATCGCTGATAATTTCCCTATTAAAGTGTGTTTCAGGGGTGGTCCAGACTTTATGCCATAAAATGATGGGAGCCGATTTTATAATGTCCGTGATGTATGTCAGGCCAAGTTCATTATGCATTACATATATAGAAGTGCCGCGAGGGGTAGCCAAAAGATAGCGCAGAAATAGATTCTCAGAGCGCTGGATGTGATCAGCCTGCTCAATTCCCCAGATCCCAGATCCATATATGGCAGTCGAAACGCACTTGGCGCCGTAAATCTGTAATAAGGGGGTGATTGGGCATCCCCCCAATTTTTTAGAAAAGTTGATCAATGCGCCTAAGGCTTTAGAAAAAGCAGCTCCTCTAGCTTGGGCAGCAGCCCGCCACGTACCCTTCTTCTCGAAAGTGATGCCCAGATAGGGAAATCTGTCAACACTTTCAAGCTTATTGCCGCTTATAAAAACGGAGCATTGTTTTTTCCCAATTCCTAGGCCGCAAGACATGGTAAAGGTTTTAGATGCGTTGATTTTTAAACCTCTCTGTGACATAAACTCAGTAAAATCTTTTACTGCTCTTTGAAGCCCCATGCGGGTCTGTGACATAATTGCTGCGTCGTCCACATAGAGAAGTATAGGTATGGGTTTCCCATTTATGGTAGGATAGTCATGATAATTCCTATTAAAATAATGGCCAACAGAGTTTATATAAAGGGTGAAGAGTAGAGGGGCTAAAATGCATCCCTGCCTTACACCTCTTCTAATATAAAACCTGTCGGAACACTCTCCCTGCCTACCATATCTGACGCGAGCTGATGCTCCCCTATAAAGTTCTTTAATGAATGCAAGGATGGGGGGCTCTATGCCAATCTCAACAAGGGATTCCCAAAGGAGCTCATGATCGACGCAGTCAAATGCAGAGCTGAGGTCTACAAAAGTCACAAAGAGATTCCCCTTTTTTGCCTGGGTGTACTTGGCAATTATAAGGGTCAAATTCAGGCCCTGCTCGATGGTACCTCTACCCTGTCTGAAGCCATATTGTAAATTGGAGATTATATCTTGTTCGCCCAGCCAATCATGAATGCGATTTAAAATAATTTGCCCTGCGACTTTCATTAGAGAGTCAAGCAGTGAAATAGGGCGATAGTTAGAGGGGTTATTCCTATCGCCTTTCTTAAAAATCGGCACAACAACCGCTTCGGGCCATGTGTCAATGAAGCCTGTGATATTCAAGGAGTTTAAAACATTGGTGAGCAGAGGGGCCCACAGGTCCAGATGTGATTTGAAAACATCAATTGGTACACAATCAGGGCCAGGAGCCTTCCCGGAAGGGCTTTCTATCAGTGCCACAAGCACCTCAGCACAGTCAAAGGTAAGGTCTAAGGGAAAAGAGCTGGGGACAATCAGCTAACCCAGGTTTCAGCGGTTATAGCCATGTCAATCTTCGTGGGCTGTGTGCACTGCAAAAAGGGTGCATTAACTGCTTTCCAAAAAGCAGTGTTGTCCTTATTATTGGAGGCTTCCTGTAAAGCTAACCAGGCCTCTGCTTTCAGCTGTTTTTTATCAGCCGTGCTGCGCGATATTGTTGTCTGGCCTGCCGTATTTCCAGCTGGTTTCTTGGTTTCGTTTTTAAGGTAGTTTTTAAGTGTTTCAGGGCTTTTGAGCAGGTCCTATTGAACCAACCAGAGCTACCTTGTGAGGTTTTCCTCGGTCCTCTAAAGAGTAATTTTTTAATCTCCGAAGAAATAACGGAGAAAGAATGCCTGATAGCCTGTGGGCTTTCTATGGTACACAGACATATCTGTATATGCTCGTGTGTGTTATTAATCAGAGAGTTGAGAAAAACTGGGGGGACTACCTTATCCCATTTAAGGTAGAGCCCCGAAGTAGTTCCCAAAGCAAGTGGCGGGGTGTGGAACAATTTCACCCTTACATCATCATCAACAGCTGGGGTTAATTTTAAGGTCGCCTCTATTGGGTAGTGGTCGCTAATAGCACAATCAAGTGTCTCCCAATTTGATATAATCTCTGGGTACCTAGAGGATATCAAAGTGTAATCAATTATAGAGTGGCAACCTCTCCCATTGAAGGTTGGTTTAAAACACTTCGATGGATTACACAGCTCATTCATATAAGATAAGTTAAAATGAGATATTACGCCGTTTAGAAGGTCTCCTAGTTTGGTATGCAAGAAATGGGGAGAGGTGTCACCTCTGATGGAATCCAAACCACAAGTGCCTCCATTGCTGAGTGAACACAGTGGGCAATTGAAATCCCCTACCCAGATGAGCAACATGTCGGTTTTAAGGTGAGACTCAATTTTAATTAAGTCGGCCTTTAGGCCATTAAGGACCAAGTCATGGCGAGAACTAGGGATGTTGTTGTAAAAATTTATCAGAGTGATGTTTTTAAGACGGCCACCTACTAGGGAGATGATCTGGTAATTATCGGTCCCGATAAAGTTTGTATGAAATAATCCAGATTCTACAGATATGTAAGTCACTAAGCCGCCCTTATTTCTACCATGTGAGCTGGAAAGAGCTGGGGTATGTAGAGTCTTAAAACCCAGAAGATGCAGTTCGTTAATATTCCAGGTTTCCTGTAGGCAGATAATGCTATGAGGGGAAACAATTTGGACCCATAGGGGGTTTGTCAATTTGTCAAGGAGACCTGCCACGTTCCAAGACAATAGGCCTTCACCCAATGAGTTATTTTTAATGCCGATGTTACCGCTCATAGCACCCTTGCGGTTCTCAATGATTTCCTGTGACTGACGAAAAATTGGTGGGTATGAAGTATCACTCATCAGATGTTGGTTCGAAGGTGGATTGAGTATTAAACTGTCTCTTAAAGGTTTATGTTCAGAATTTGAGGAGTAGAAATCAATAGATTTTATTGACTTCATCTCGGGCTTACCTAGGTTCATGGAATTGGTCTTGTAAATAAAAGGATCAGAGTCTAAGGTAATTTGAGAAGGACTCAGGATGATAGTTTTACCAGTCTCATTATCTACATTTGGGAGTCAGTCTAGGTCGTCCAGGCCAGAGAGAATAGCATATCTGTTTGAGGTTGGAAAAGACAGGTGAGGAAGTTCAGTGTGAGCCGCGAATAATGAGTGTAATTTTGGAGAGTTTAACAGAAGAGAACGGGGGTAAAAGTAGCTTAGGGCATGTGTCGATATGCCTACACCACTGGTCGGGGTGTACCAGTCTGCAATATGACGCAATACCCTACGGTCTCTGAAATTTATAATAATCACATCTCCCTGGATATCCTTTGGTCTATAGCCCACCCATCCCAATTTTCTCACATTAAGTATATCGCCGTTGATGTCATTAGGAAGTGGCCGGTTTTTACTCAGCCAGTGAACTACCTTATTTTTAAGTTCTTGGTGTCCCTCTAATTTGCCCATGGCCAGTTCCGGGACGCCGGTAAGTATCACCACATATGGGTCTGCTTCTGGAGGCAGATCAATGTGGTGGATCGTTCCCTCCCTGTGATTCTGGGGTGGGTGCATGTTGACGTTATCACAATGAGATTCTACAGATTTATGCAATTGCGTGGATCTGCAATGTTTTTCCCCGAGGACACTATTCTCCAATATAGGTGTAACAGCGGGTGGATTCGCCTTTCTGGATGATAATGTTGGCTGGCTAGGTCTTTGGTCAGGTAGAGTATGCCCAGTATTGGAGGGAAGAATATAATTTTTTGATAAAGAGGTGTTTAAGTCCCTATTGGATGCAGTGAGTGAGGCAATAGATGTTTCCAAGGACGTTAATTGTGTTGCGATATTTTTAATCCTCTCCGCCAATGGAGAGAGTAGTGATTTTACTAGATGCTCTATGTCATGTAGTAAGGTGGGAGGATAAGACATAGATATCTGAGTGTGGTCTTGCAAAGGTTGTACAGGTATTGGAATCAACTGGGTTTGAGGGGTGAGTGTGGGGGACACTAGATGAGAGTTTTTCCTCCGTTTTGTTTTGTGCAATATTGGGTTAACTGAGGGTTTAGGGGCAGTAGGTTTACTTCTAAGAGCCTTTTTCTTATTTTTCCTAGTGGTTTTGATTGGAGTCAAGTCCTCAGTTAAGGTATCCGTTATGAGTTGGGTATTTGAAATATGCCTAATGTTAACCTTGGCAGCAAATGGTATGTCTGTAGCGTCATGGGGCTGCAGAATGGGATCCGCGTCAAGTGCAGGGTCCATAACAGTATTAGAAATCATCGCTGGTGAGAGAGCGTTCTCGATATGGCCTAAGGACCATCGTTTATGGTACAGTGGGTCCAGAGACAGGCGGCGCTCTGTTATGGCTATCTCCTGCTCTAAGACAGTGGCAGCCCTAGTAATAAAATGGTCTAAGGTTCCCCTGACTGAACCCCCATGACAGATTTCCTAATTTTGCTAAAGCAGGTAGTCATAGTGTAGCAGTGATAAACGGGGCGCTGTCAAGCTTCAAAGCGATACAATGCGAGCAATGAATCAACACACAGCTTATACAACGCAAAAGTCTTACTCAGTTCTCAGCAACCAATAGTCAAGGGGGGTGGTCCAGCCCAGCCTCTGTCGGCCTTGGACGGCCGTAGACGGCCCGCCCTTTGCCCGGGCTTAGCCCGGCACGTCCCGCGCGCGTCCCGCGACACGGAGGGAGTTCGTTGGTTTTAATCTCCTCCGGCGCGGGAGTCTGATTGGTTAGGGGCGGGGTCCACAGCCAGGGGTTGTGGGGATGGTAGTCCGTATGCTTCACTCAGCGCACACTGCTGACTCGGGCCACAGCAGCGGCGGTGTAGCCAAACAAGACAAGCCCTGAGCACCCACCAAACCCGCAACTTTCAAGGGCACAGGCACAGGTAATTTTCCGCAAGGATTCTTGAAACAAGGCTCCCACTCCACCGAGGGAGCTCGTTGGTTTTAATCTCCTCCGGCGCGGGAGTCTGATTGGTTAGGGGCGGGGTCCACAGCCAGGGGTTGTGGGGATGGTAGTCCGTATGCTTCACTCAGCGCGCACTGCTGACTCGGGCCACAGCAGCGGCGGTGTAGCCAGACAAGACAAGCCCTGAGCACCCACCAAACCCGCAACTTTCAAGGGCACAGGCACAGGTAATTTTCCGCAAGGATTCTTGAAACAAGGCTCCCACTCCACCGAGGGAGCTCGTTGGTTTTAATCTCCTCCGGTGCGGGAGTCTGATTGGTTAGGGGCGGGGTCCACAGCCAGGGGTTGTGGGGATGGTAGTCCGTATGCTTCACTCAGCGCGCACTGCTGACTCGGGCCACAGCAGCGGCGGTGTAGCCAGACAAGACAAGCCCTGAGCACCCACCAAACCCGCAACTTTCAAGGGCACAGGTACAGGTAATTTTCCGCAAGGATTCTTGAAACAAGCCAATGTCTTTAAAAAGGAGATGTTGCCACAAACTCTAAAACAAGTTCATGTGACTCATAACACAGATTTCCACAGTCTAATGAGGTCCGAAACTAGTAAGGTGATGGAACTTAACCCACAAATAAAATGATTAATACCATGTGCATTGCATGTTGAATTGAACATGGTGCATTCAGGACTAGCCTCATGTGTTTTATTTTGTATAAGGTAATTTCAGTGGCGGATGTCACAACAGAAAGATGGGGGCGGCCGACGGATATGGATAGAGGGGAAAGGGACGGGAAAATAATAATTATGAAGAAACATTCCTTTCGCTGCTGCCTCTGTGCTCTCCCAGCACTTTCTGGGATGGCAGAGGATGCCCAGCCAATCCAGAAGCTATTCACAATGAGAGCAGCATCAGGATTGGTCTGAGCAGCCTGCTCTGCCACTCAGACACTGCCTTGTGGCCTGCAGCTTTTCTCCATCCCGTTGGAGAAACAGAAGTGTACATGTCTGTTTGGCCAGCCTAGGTCAAGTGGCCAAATGTACATGTGCACTTCTAAGTGCCCACGCCCCGCCCGGCCCTACACGCATGCCAGTGCCAGTCAAAGAAAAATAAAATTATATTGTTTCATTATCATTTTATTTTTCTGGTACTGACTGATGGGTGGGGCAGCGCTCCTCTGCCATTACAGAGGAGTTGCCCCTGGGTAATTTAATGTACAACTATCACTCTGAGAGGAGTCAACTGGATCTGTTGGCAGAGAATGTCAAGCACCTATGAGAGGCAATTTTTTAGGATCTTTCTGAATTACCTCCTGGAATTCTTCGTCTTTCAGTGGGAACAATGAAATATAAAGTTCTGTATATAGTTTTTAACTCATTTTTGGTGGAGAGATACCTCAAATATAATACTCCTTGATGCCCATGGTTAGTCCTTCACATCCACCAACCTAAACCCTCTCGGTTCCCTCAACACGAGAGAAAGAAACATGGCAAAAAAACACATCAGCAGCTAGGGAGATCATGTTTGGAACTCCTTGGAGCCTCAAGTGAGATAATTTTGCACATAAACATCCTTTAAGGAGCATTAAAATTGTCCCCTTAAATGAGACCCTAGAGTTAAGATCATGATCTAATGGGACAAACCGCCATCTTCTAGATAAAAAGGGGCCGTGTCAGCGAATCAAGACTTACTTATATAAAAACCACTAACTGTCGATTTTCATGCAGACTTTGAACGTTTTTACCTCATTTCATAGACTAACTCATTGGAAGACTATAGAGCATGTACCACGGGGAACTGGGAATTGGCGACATTGATATTGTGATTCGAAATAGTTGAGTAAATAATTGCACAATTTCAAAAAGTATGTCAGAGCCTTTTTGGTTTGTTAGGACCTTTTTTTAAATCCTTTTTTCGCCTTGTTGTGTGCTACATTAAATGCCCCAACCATTTTAAACCTCATAAAAATAAAATAAAAACAAATAATGTTTTGCAAACCAGTCACGGTATTTTTAATTTAAGTACAAATGACTAGACAACTTGTGAAATCTGTATATGTTAATTTAGAGTGCTAACCTTTATTTAGGCAATGTAAAGACTGGAGTCTAGAATAACATTGGTTTGACTATTGTGCTAAAGTTTGGCTACATATTGGGTCTAAACATTAAACTCTAAGGCACAAAATTCACGTATAAATTATAATGATTTTGAGGAAGTTCAGCCTAGCATACGGTATAGGTAAACGGCTACTTTTGTCTTGGGGTAGTAGATCCCACTTTAGTTGAATGAAAAGTGTATATCACCAACATGCAGGGCAAATAATCGCCAATAATGAAAAAAAAACAATCCTCTGAGCAAAGGCAAAATTGGGAAAAATGTTAATTGTAAACTCCCCTACAGGAGAAAATTGCAGAAGAATTCAACATTTTTGAGGTAGATTCGAAATATGCTACAAAGATCACCATAATTGCAGATTTGATTTGTACTCCATCCATCAATTATAGTTAACTTTGTCTTTGAAGCCTTGGTGCAAGAAAGTTCTTTTTCCCTTTAAGCATCAATCGCAATCAGAATTATCAAAACATTAAATACCTATGGCACACTGAATGTGTATAATCACACAAATATGTTGTTAAAGTTAATTTAATGTATGAATGTTCTTTTTCAAATAAATTCTCCACTTAAATTTTTCCTCTTGTAGTCCAATATTTTATGTGTTGTTTTGAACAGCACAATGATAAAATTCCAACAATGTCTTCAACGTAATTACTCTATGTATTGCAAGCTATTTCAGGCTGCTTCAGGAGGGTGTATCTTCACTGTTAAAATCTATACCTCAAACTGAAGCACAAACATAACACAAAAAAGAATTATCTTTCCTGACGGTATACTCTTTCTTATGGTCTATAAGATATTACTGTTTGGTTTAATAACACAGTCACAGCCGTGAGAATCTAATACTCTTAGATTTATCATTTGTAAAGTTTCTGACAACCTGTCATATTCCTGTAATATGGGGGAGGTATTTATGTAACTTTAACTGTGCATTGCACACCAGCTAAAATCTCACACAAAATAATAACTATTGAGAAAACAGATTTAAAAAAAGTATTATAAATGTTTTTGCTAAATAATATTCACACCAATCTATAACATAATAACAGTAAATAATGTATTGCTTGGAAATCATTAGATATATCATACATAATTGATTTAAAATCTCAAAACAAACTGGGGGCGAAATGACAGCTTGACTAATATCATCATCATAATCTAGAATTACCATCATTTAATGTAGCAATGCAGAAAATAATTCATATTCACTCCGTTCCCCACCTCACAAAATTTCTATGTTGGGAGTCAGGCCCTTACATGATTTATAGACACATATTCAATATTTTGATGTGACATCAACTATAGTAATCTATAAATAAAACACTTAGCCTGTTTTCTAGCTGTCTTCACTATATGGATTTTTGTAAGAAATTGGATTATTATTTTGGGTGGGCAAATGTCCATTGTAGTGTTGTTAGACTATGTGCGCTTGGACCCTTGTGGTTCTTGACAGACTCAACAAGGAATTACATAACTTGAGGGGAGGTGGTTATTGATGATTATTATGTAATGAGAATGCAGTGTGTGATTGTATGCTGAGGAATAAAGACTTATATTACATAGCTCCATGTGTGGCGTATTCACTTGCTTGTTCCAGAGTTGTGGAGGGTACTACAACTGGCAACGAGTAGGGGATATGTTCCCCAAAGAAACAAGACTGCTCTTCCTGAGAGCTTGCAGCGATACAGCAAACAGTTTGTGCATGCCACATCCAACTAAGTCAATAAGAAGCAGTTCGACGTTGGTGGTGTAAAGTCAAAGATGTACTCTAGCACATATACGGCCCTCGAAGTGGTGGGAGGTCCTGCGGAGGAGCGCATTTGAAAAGCTCATCATAAACCCACTGGTAAGGCCAAAAGAAGAGATGCTGAGCTACATCATAACACAGAGCCATCATCAATACAAACAAAATGCTAAAGGCAGTGATGACCAGGTATGAAACTCCAACCGTACTTACTAGCACGAACGAGGGAAGTGCCACACGAAGTGCAGCACGACCTCAATGGGTGTGACGTCCTAGTCCCCGATGAGAGCCTGATGGGTGCACAGCAGCAGGTGGCATTCAGCAAAATAAAAGCCATTGGAATAGTGACATTTTTCAATGGCTGAAGAAGAGAGCACGTTATACGATGCAGCCACGTTCCTAAAACAACCACCACCATCAGACACCGTAAAGAAGCAGAATATTGGCGCCAGGTGGACTGCATGGATTGAGATGTTAAAGGCCTTCATAGATGCCCTACTAGAAGTAGATGATAAGAGAATCATTAAATATTTAAAGAACCTTGCCACTGATAGAGCAAAGGGAGTGCTGAAAAAAATCTTGCACATTGATGCAATATCGTACCGTCATATCAAAGAAGGCCCAGGAACAAAGTTCAATCCAATGCTGAATGTTGACTATTAAAGGTATATTTTCATTAAAGTGAGACACCAAGCTGGTGAAATGATGGTTGAGTTTGTTGAGAGACTTGATGTGCTTATCAAATACTGCAATTTTAGTGAATTTAATGATTAAGAAGCCATTGATGACTGATTTCAGACTTGTTAAGAAGATGCATGTTGAGAAAGACCCTCAGTTTAGAGAAAGTACTAATGGCTGCAAGGGCCTATTAAAAAGCAGATCAACAAGCTGCTGACATGGAAGTTTGAACAGCTCAGTTTTGTCACAGCTGCTGATATGAGACTGATATCTCTCAATTGCAACCTCCACCCTCAATCTGAAGTTGTTAGTCAATTCCTATAATCATTTCATGGCCTAGGAAGCTCAAGTCAATAAAAGTGCTACTTCATATCAATGAGGACATTTGCCCTGTTACTCAGCGGTACTGCAGAGTCACTTTTCACTTGCTAGAAGCCGTTGAGAAAGAACTAGAAATGCATGACATCATTGAGCACTACTGAAACATAGATCCACAAATCAGCGCGCTCCTTTTAATATTAATTATTTCGGTTTGAAAACATGTAGGTGGTGCAGGTTGGTAAATCCTCCTGAGTATGAGGATAAAATATAATCTGAAAGCGCTAACCTCACAGACTGAGAGGTGTCTCCAACTTGCATTCATACAAAAAGTAATTTCCACTTTTTAATGATTCCTTCTCAATTCACTTTATTGAATCCATGAAGTGTTCATTTGGAAAATATCAATCGTGATACAAACATAATGGTGATCCTCACTTAGTATCACACATTTCATTTAACAAGTTTTTGTGTGTCCAATGCATTTCAGGCTATAGCCCTTCATCAGGGGATTCACTCTGCAATATAGAAGAAACTCAAGCTCAGTACCAAAATTCGGCAAAGATGCCAAAATGTGAATCGAAACGTAGACACAATGGGTGCCATGTGCGACCATAGATGGTGGATTAGTAACATCCGATGGGCATTGGTAATAGTGAATAGTAGTCCCCAAACAAGTAAGGAATGAAATTCTTAATCACAAAAGTATTTTACAGCCAGTTGAGTGGATCAAAGCAAAAAGATCTCTCAGAAGAAAAAGTGAATGGAGCACAACGTTCCCGATAGTCTAAGATTCCAACGTGTTGTATAGTGAATGTGTGTTTGGTTGAAAAGGGCAATCGAGCCGAGCAAGAAGACTGATTAAGAAGTTGTGTTGGTATAATATGCGACAGTGATGGAAAAAATACGAGTAAGGAACCTCGAGATGTAAGACTCAGGACGTGATATATAAAGATAAACCGTATGCAGTGTAACATGCAAACTTACAAAACACTGTGTATTTACGGGTATTCTATCTGACGGTGCATCAATCACTGTAGTTATGACTGAACAAGAATGAAAATTAATCAGACTTGCGTGTATAAATGCATCTAGATCTGAGTGCTCAATGTTGAAGTGACAGGGACTTACCCGAGATAAAATCATGTTGGCTTGAACGGCCATTCTTGGTGTGAGCGCGAGTGAAAGACGGAAGTCATGTAAGTTTTACAAGGGTGGAACCCGGAAGAAAAATAGGATGAAGCAGTGAATGCTGGTAGCAGTGAACTATTGTAGAGAGAAAAAAATAGAAAACGGACACCGAGGCAATATTCCCGAGTAAGTGTAATCTGCCTGTTGTAAGTAAGACGTGAAATGGATTAAAACTGGAAGAAATGTGAAATAAACGCAAAGTATCAATCTGACTATCCAGAAAGTGTTCATGATGAATTCAAAGAAAATATCCTGATGAAAGGATAAAAATGTGTTATACAAATATAACAAGTGTCGATATGTCAAGTACATTATCCAAACATTTAACCTCCCTTTTTGGACTGATGTAACAAAGGTCATCTTGACCCATATTAGAATCAACAACAAAGTACATAAATATTAGAATGAACAAGCACGGTGTCACTTTTTCCAAGGCATCCTACATAATGTTCAAAAAAGGCATTTAGAAATGAAGAACGATTTACAGAAAACAACTGAGGTCCATCTGTTCATTTAACCCTTTCAGGTTCACAGAGTCTGGAAAGTTGATCTAGTGTGTTTCTCTTTATAAAAGAAATTGTGTGTTATCTCGACCTTGTCTGATTGGTACCTGTTCAAGGACTAAAAATCTCAATTGGCTGACATTGTGGTGCAAAGAGTGAAAATGTGTAGCGACTGTGGACTTGAGATTTTTCGTGCATATATTGCTCTTATGTTCATTCAGACGTACTCTGATTTGTCGCTCAGTTATTCCCACATAAGCTAGCCCGCATTATCACTTCTACATGTATAGAACATTCTGGCTATTACATGTGGCTGTCACTCTTAATTTGAAAATAGTTCCTCAGTTAGGGTGCCGTGTAGTGTTCCCTTTGATGATAGAGTTACAATTGCCACAATTCAAGCAGGGTACGATAGGTTTCTTCTTTTTTATCCCCGGGTTTGGTTAGGATCTGTTTCAAATTTCTAGTACGTAAGTATGCAAATCTTGGTTGTGATTCAAAAATAACTTTAAAGTCTGGTTCAGTACTTAGCATGGGCCAGTATTTTAATATGATGTTTTTAATTTTATGACTGTGGGTAGAGTATTTAGAAACTAATACAGATCTTTCTTCATTAGTTTTAGGCTTCGTTCGTTTTAGGAAACTTTATGTGACTTTTTTTCTGCTTTTGTCATGGCTTCTTGCAATATGGGTTCAGGGTAACCCCTCTCTTTGAATTTTTTTATGCATTTACCCATGCTTTCTTTGAATAGTTCATCATTAGATGACATTCTTTTTAATCTGAGCAGTTGAGAATACGGAAGATGTTTTTTGAGGGAAGGTTGGTGGAAACTGTGAAAATGCAATAAATTGTTTCGGTCTGCCGGTTTGGTGTACACGTTAGAGATTAGATGACCATTTTTATTGGAAATCCATGTCTCTAGGAAGGTGATTTATTCTTGAATTATCGAAGTAAATTCAATTCTTTCATCAACCAAATTGAGGGTCTCAATGGCTTCAGATAGCACCAAGTGTGTCTCTTTCCATAGCACAAAAATGTCATTGATATATCTTTTGTATAGAATAAGGTGATCCAACCATTTTTCTTGGTTAAGAATATGATCCGATTCAAACCTGTACATAAAGAGATTTGCATACCCAGGCGCGGCACAATTGCCCATTGATGTCCCTGAAGATTGAATGTAGAACCGGTCTTGCCATTTAAAATAGCTGTGGAATAGAGAAAAGTGCAGTACTTCCATTAGAAATTCTTTGAGTTGTTCCTCTTTGTCACAATTAATTAGAAAAGATTCCACCGCAGAGATGCCCAGATTGTGTGGGATTGAGGTATATAATGATTTAACATCAATGGTGCAAAGTATAGTATCCGGGGTTATATTGGATTTTATTGATTCAAGAATGTTTAAAAAGTCTGTGGTGTCTTTAATATAGGTGGACATACTTTGTAGTTTGGACTGCAGATGTTTGTCCAGATATTTGCCAATGGGTTCATGTATAGAATTGACAGTAGATACAATAGGTTGAAATGAAGGTTTAGTGGAGTGTTTGTGCTTTTTTGGAATCATGTATATGTACGGTACATATGGATTGTTTTTGATAAGGTAAGTCTTGTCTTCTCTCGTTATGGTGCCTTTTTCCAAAGCGTCATCTATGATCTTTACAAGAATTTTCAGAAACTCATTAGTTGGGTCAAATGATAGTTTCAAATAAATGTTATCATCTTGAACATGATTCTCAGCGTTCTCCATATAGTAGATAGTGTCCATGATAACCATGGCCCCTCCTTTGTCCGCTTGACAAATGGTTATCTCAGGATTGGATGCAAATTGTTGTAGAATTTGTCTTTCTTTTTGCGTGATATTAGAAGTTTTTGATTTGGTTTGTCTAAAAATGGTGCTTAGATTCTTTTGTACGACTGTCTCAAATGCATCTAGAACATTGTGACTTGTAGGAGCAATAAATGTGCTTTTGTTCCGTAATCCAAGTAAGGTGTTGGTATGTGGATGAGGATTCTCTTCAACAAAGTTTGTGAAAAGATGTTTCAGTCTCAGTAAGCGCATACATTTATATAAGCTGATTTCTGCTTTCAATGCGTTTGAATGATATGTTGGTACATAAGAAGAACGCTTTTGCAGCGTGTGATTTGAAACTTAGTAAATCGAGGTTGGGAGATGTTAATAACTAAAGTCTCTGGCTTCTTGTGCCTTTCGCTACTGGTTGTTGCTTTGCCCTTTGTGTTCCTATTCCTGCCTTGTCTGGTGGTCTTTGGCCTTTCTCTAAAAAAGGCCTACCTTCAGTGATGTTACCTGATGTAGATGTGGATGGGCCTTCCTTGTCTGTTCTTTGAGGGTCTTTCCCTCTGGGTTGGGGCCTCTGGGTTGCGCGTCAGAAGATGAAGCATCTGTGTCCGAGAATCATCTAGTGTTCGGTCTCTGTTGTCTTCTCTGGGCATAAATATCGACCTGATTGTAAACTTCTTCCAACTTATAATCGATAGTGTCTCTTTTAAATTTCTGAATTTTTCTCTCATTGATTTATTTTGTGTAAATATCTAGCTGTTTATTTGGGTCATCCAAAGTTTCATTCCAATTTTCGTTGGACAATGTTTCGCTCAGTTCTTGTTTGAGATGATTAATTTCTTTGTTTAGGTCCTCCAAAAGTTTAGATAGCTCTTCAATAATTAATAATATTAAGTCTAAAGAACATTTTTTTAAGATGGCCTGCCACTTTTCGGTAAATCTGGTATTATTCTTGCATAAAGTGGATTTCAAGGCGATTCTCAATCCTCTTTGGATGGGCTGTACTTTGTGATACCTGATTAAGGTACTTGCGTGGAGATGTTGGTCCTCCGCTATGGGTCTTGCCCATAGTGGTGGTGCTAAAAAAGGACAGTGGAGGTGCAGTGCGCATTTGTGTTAATATGTGACAGGCAAACAAAGCAATTGAGAAAGACATCCTGGTCCACACAAAGCGGACATGATCATGTAGCTGAACGGTGCCTAAGTCTTCTCCAGTCTTGACCTGAACAAGGGATATCATTAACTAGATGTTATACATCAAATAATTCAAACTGTCACATATGCTTTTAATTACAGTGATGGCATAATGGTATTCGGGGCAACACAAAAGAAGCATGAGAACTCGCTTACACAAGTGTGCCAGTTACTTGCTGATGCAGGTCTCCCTCTGAATGCAGCAAAGTGTGAGCTTCACAAGACCAAACTTAAATTATTTGGCATATATTCTGTGATGGGTGAAGAACCCAGACAAACTGCAAGCACTATCAGCTACTTGCCCCCCACAAGATGTCACCATGTTGCACTCCTTCTTAGGCATGTCTAGTTATTGCTCAAGGTACATTATTGACTTTGCTACTGTGAGTGCCCCATTGAGAGTCTTGACAAAATAAGGTGTCCCTTTCCAGTGATCTGTTGAATGTGATCAAAGCTTCAAGGGAATAAAACATACAATTCAGAATGCAACTGAGATGGCCTATTTTAACACCAAGTTACATACTAATATCACAGTCAATCTGAGCCTGGTTGGACTGAGGGCATCTGAATGCTCTGAGACACATTGTGGCCTAGGCGAGTCGAAGTTTGTTAGACACAGAACATACCTATTCTCAGCTGGAGATGGAGAGTCTGGCTGTAGTGTGGGCCTGCAAACATTTTCATGTGTTTCTATATGAAAAACGTTTCACTATCATTACAGACCACCAAGCTCTGCTCACTATGTTTGGAAACCTGAAAGCCAAGATGACTACTTGCATTGAGAAATGGGGGTTGTGACTGCATGAGTACAACTATGCAGTTGAATTCAATCCAGATAAAAATCAAAATCCTGTTCCATTACATCTGCACAACTCGACATCCATAGGGAATGAGGAGTACCTTAACTTTATTGTGAGGTACAGTGCACCAACAAACCAGTCTAACAGATTATTGCTGCTATTTTTGCAGACAAGAACATGCTTATCTTCTAAAGCATTATTTCAATTCAGTCGTGGAAGAACAATGCTTGACCTTTTGCTGTATTTAAATGCCAAAAATTCAAAAATGTACAGCATGAACTGTCTGTTACCAAGGAAGGTGCTGTAGTGAGAGGCTTGAGAATCGTCATTAAACTAGCTCATGAAGGACCTTGTGGCATTATAGCCATCAAAAGAGCCCTAAGATACAGAGTGTGGTTCCTGCTCCTAGATGAGCGAGTTGAGAGGGAACTAAAGTAGTATTATCTTTTCAACTGCCTTTCCCCCAGAGTAACGCAGCATCCATTGTCAATGTCTGACCTTCCTGCACATGCTTGGGAAAGAATTTCTTTGGGTCTTTTGGAAATGGACATCATCTCATCGTAGTCATCAATGAGTATTCACGTTTTCCTTTAGTAGAGGAGTTATCATCAACCACCCATGATAAGGTAATCGAGTGGCTGGATAACATCTTTGCAGCGTGGGGTATTCAGGCCATTCTCATATCTCACAATGGTCCGCCATTCAATAGCAAATAACATCACATTAAAAGAGACAGGACACCTTACCAGACTGTAAAGTCAAGAAACTTTTCTCTGGGAGCTGGAGCAGAGTTTTCTGATGAAAATCTATTGGGTTTTTAAGCTCTGGTTTGTCTATTTGTCATAATTAAAATTATTAATTATTAATTACTAATTATTTGTTTTGTGTAAATGTTTTAAAACTTACCAACATGTACTAATGAGAAGAAAACCGACACGTGGGAATGCTTTTGTTTGCTATTTAATAAATGTGCATGTTTTATTAAATAAACGTTGCTCAGTGCTGTTTATTTTAAAGCACGAAACGCTTTTGAATTGATGCTTTTCTGTGTTGCAAAGGCTAGATAATTACATACACATAAGGGTATTAGTGGGGTTAACACTGTTTAATCACTATGCTGTGGTAACGTTGTTTTGTCTCTTTTAATTAAGATGGTCTATTTTGGCCTAGAGTAAAATGGCCACCGTTTGCAGCCTGGCCTCGAGTGAGAGATTTGTGATGAGAGGGCCTTGCTGAATATGGTCGAAGTCATCTGACCACAGTCTTCGCCTGGTTAAAATTTTACGTGAGGACAGCAGCAGTGCTGGGCAAGTCTCCAAGAAACATCCGAATAGCCTTGGAGGACAAAGGAGCCATAATGAATGAACTCTGAGATCATCATGTTAGTTCCGAGGAAATGTGGATGTCAAAAGATACTTTTTAATTTTTAGTTCCTGTTCTGTCTTTTTATTTTTGTGATTTTTTCTGAGCGGAGATTTTCCAAATGTAGCGATGCTACATCCTTTCCTGCTCGCTCTGCTCAGCGGTTCAGCGGACGTTTAGAACATTTTATGTTTCTTTAATATTGTAAGTTTCCTTATAAATATGTTAGCTTAGAGAGGGTCTTTGACATTTTTGCCACTTCTTCCCAAACCTGCGTTGGTGAGGACTTATGCTGTGAGGACGGCGACTCGGGAGACTTCTACTGAGAGACCTATCCTGATGACCCATTCTGACATTTAGCTAGAATAGGTAATTATGAGAAAATGATTTACTCTGATTGATTTCCTTTGACTAATTTTAGATAAAGTACCATAATTTTAAATACGGTGTTGGTGATTATTTCTTGTCAATTATTGAGTACTCTATTTGATTATTGTTGTATAGATTGTTTAGATTATGACTCAGGACAATTACAATAACTAGGTCTTATCGACCTCAGTGTAGATGTGGGGTGTTTAGGAGTTTTCTTTCCACAGGTTCAGTGCTGGTAGAGTATTTGAGCGTATGTTAGTGAAATGGGCCCTAGTGTATGATGAGTGTATGTGCGTGTAACTGTGAAATTACTCTATCCATGGAAGCAGGGAGATTTTATACACCCCAATCTGCATCAATTTCCTGGTAGCAGAGTGAGGATGGTTATTGATGATTGTCTTGATCTGATTAGATTGCTTGTACATTAGCTTATTGATTATTGATTATTGATTGATGTTGGTATATGTACTAATACTATATGTTGGAGTCGTCATGTTGAGTTATATGTAGTGCTTCTGGAACTTCGGAGCTAGTAGCAGTTCCGTAGTAGGGCAGAAGGAAGTATATGCTGCTCTCGGGAAAGACGGGATTGTGGGAAAAACGTGTGACAATTGAAGTTGCGCGTCACATTGTCTGGGTTCGGAATCAGTGACATTGTCGTATGTTACTATTAGAAATATTTCTGGTATATAAGGAGTGCATATGGTAGTGAAGGTTATCTGTGAAACTCTGGTCTTAAGTCCCAGGGATCCGTAAGGTTCACCGTTAAAGCTTATCGCGAGAGAAGTAATAGGTATTCTCTGAGCTTGTTTGAGAAACTGGGCAGAGGTAAGCTGCTTGGTTAACGTGTGATATAATTCTGTAGTGGAGCAGATTGTTCGCTGCTCTCGGGAAAAGCAGGATTCTGTGTGTATGTACTATATATTTCCTTGTATGAATGTGCGTGAATGCTCATATATTTAGTTGATTGTAAGACTCTTTGGACAAGTCCTAGAGGAAACAATTAATGAATGTATGTTAGAAGGGCAGAGTAGAGGGATGTGCTACTGTGTCAACGGGATTCTTGTGAAATAGATTTTCTTTACTATTCTGTGGTTAGCGAAGCAGACAATGGAGATGTTTATATGTTGTAACTAATAGATTTTGTAGAAATTTGACACGGAGTCTACTGAGAAATTTTGTAAAGGAGGGGTAGACGAGTGACAAGAGACAGGAGACAGAAGCGACTGCAGCGACTGCTGACGTCAAACAGACCGCGCTCTGATTGGATATTATATCAGAACAGTGCTCGCGCTGAGATTGGTGCGTTGGTGTGAGCCGCGCAAGGATTGGAAGAGCTATTCTAGTGACGTAGACGTTCCAGGATTGGTGCGTTAGTGTGAGTCGCGCTGTTATTGGTTGAAAAATCATATTGTGCAGTTGTAATACGGAAGGGATTAGAAAGTTTTGGTAAACGTTAAAATGTATTACCAAGAAGAGAAAAAGAAAAAAACATTGTTCGGAAAAATCAGAAAGTGGTTCGACAAGGAAAAAGATGTTAAAACAAGAGAGGGTGAATTGTTACCTCCAGTGAAAACACCTGCATCCTTCATGGCTGCGAGATATGGGTATCATACCTGTATATGGTTAGAGAATTGGGTTAGGTATACCAAGGAAGATGGTGTTTTAGCATTTCCAGAACATGGTTCATTTAATCTGGCCGTGTTGAAAAATTTACGGGAAAAGATGTTATGTCTTGACCCAAGACCAAGGCCGACACAGTTTGAGGCTTTAGTGGAATGGGAAGAGGAAATGCATGAGCGAGAAAAGCAGAGGTCTGGAGGACAGTATAGGTACATGTTTGGGAGGAGACATGATCGTGAAACTCATCATGATCGAATGAAAAGATGGCGAGATGCTAGCATGTCAGAGGGATTATATCCTATGAGAACAGTTGAAGAGGGAACAGAAAAGGTTCCTGAGGCAGAAGTGAGAAGATATGGAGTTAATGAATATGAGGATGAGGTCTTGAATGACATGATTTACAAAAGACCACCTCCATATAGACCAGAACCAGACGAGAGCATACCAATTGTTTCTCCGATAAGAGATACATTGCGTATCATTGAGACAGAAAATGTGACACCTGAGTTAAGAAGTGGTAATCCTTTCAGGGAAAGAGAGAATAGAAGCAGTGGCGAAAATACGAGAGAATTAGCCAGAACTACATCGGAGTTGACTGAAAAGATTAGAGAGCTAACAAAGAATCTAGAAGCTGTTACGGTGCCTGTAACCATAGGTCCGGTTATGCCTGTGTTTGACAAGCAGAGGACAGGTGAAAATGGTTTGGTGATTCCATATGTTGGGAATAAGATAACAAGTTTAGCTGGTCCCTCAGGAGATTCAGGAAGAAGGACAGAAAGTAGTGATCTGAGGCAATCCAGACATGACACATGTAGTGAAGGATTAGAGGTACAGTCTAATTCAAGACTGGATGCTAGTGAAGCTAGTTGTTCAGGGATGCCGATTTTAGAACCGCAGAAGAAAGTGGTTCCAGTGAGAAAAACTACTGAAATAACAGCTGAAGATTTGAATGATTGGATGAAAGTTCTTCAAAAGAGGGATAAAGATTCACAAGCAATTGATGTGGCTAGGTTACGTGTAGAATTAGAAGAGCTTGTTGTAGGGACAGTTCCTACAGAAATTCTTAAAAATCATCATGATGGTGAACTATTGTTTATGTGTAAAAATATCACCTGGAGAGCGAGAAATACACATGACAGGTTAAGAGCAATAGCGAATGAGCAGCGAGTTGACTTTGATAAGGTGAAAGCTCTGCAAAAATCTTACAGGATGGATTTCACAGACAAAGATATTGAAAATTTGAATGGTATTGGTAGAACAGGACAGATTAAAGAAATGGTCGCATTATTGCGAAGATGGGGTGATGTTGAGAAGTGGAAGGATAGGTGGTACAAGAAGAGAGAAGAATCAGGGGATAGGACTTATTCAGCATTTCCTGTGAGAGAAAAAGAGAAACCAGTGGATACTTATCCTATGAGAGAAATACCTGGAGGAGGATATGTACATGTTCTATGGACCAGACAGGATATTTTATCATTTACGAATGATTTCCCTCGATTGAGAGAAAAGCCCGTCGAGTGGTATAGGCAGGTAGACAGGTTTGTGAAATTGTCAAAAGTGCTGTGGATTGACCTGAATAGTCTGTTTGATATAATTGTTCCAGCAGACTTGTGGGCTGAGTGTAAAATAGTTGTGAGTTGGCCTACTGAGGAATATCCAAGAGATCAGAGAACAGGAGCACCAGATCCAGAGGTAATGAGAAAGTATGATCAGGTGATGGTATACCTGAAAAATAAAGTACCTGCAAAAGAGTCAGACTGGGTTAAGATAGATCGAACACCACAGGAAGCAAAAGAATCAGTTCATGCTTTTTACGAGAGGCTGATACTGGCGTTTAAACAATTCAGTGGAGATGAACACCTGGGTGACAAGGATTTGAGTCATGTTGTATACAGATTTGTATATGGCCTGAGATCTGAGATTAGTGAAAGAATTCGTGAGCATACTGTGGATTGGCAGAGTAAGAAAATAGATGAGATTCTGAGACATGCAAAATACTTCAGTGATGAAATTGAAGCAAAACAGAGAAAGCTGAAAGAAAAAGCAATGTGGGCACAAGTGAAAGTTGCGGAAAGACAGGAAGCACAGTTGGTGGAACAGGCGAATAATGCAGGAAATAATGCAGGGAATAGACCCAGGTATGGAGGGAAAGGAAAGGGGAATCTTGAGGAAGCCAAAAAAAAGTTCCCATGTCACAACTGTGACCAACTGGGACATTGGAGATCTGAGTGTGCCAATCCACCATTAGTGAATAATGAGGGAAAATCCTTAAATCAACAGGTGCAGAACGAAGGGAATAATCAACAGCAGCAACAACAGAAAGTTGTGAGACAGCAGAGTCAAGAGCCAAAACCACCCTTGCCGCAGAATAGAGGATCACAAAAGTATAATCCGGATTCGGGATTCTACAATGATGAGCAGGTAAACAAACCAAGGCGTTCTAACCAGGTACAACAGTACTTGTTAAAGAATGAAGGGAGTGAGTTTGAGGGTGATTATTGACGGTGCCGAAGAGAGGAGGAAGAGTGCATACTTGGTGCAACTCTAGAAATAGACCAGGCAGGACCATTTGTAGATGGAAAAATAAATGAAGAAAGTGTTACTTTTTTGGTAGACACAGGTGCGACAAGATCAACTGTCAGGTCAACAGATATTAGAAATCTTCCTCTCTCGGATGAAGCAATCCAAGTAGTTGGTGTAGCCAATACACAAATCAGGACACGTCTTACTGAACCAGTAAGAGTACAAATAGGGAAATTTTCAGACATGCACAGATTTATCGTCTGTGACACAAGTCCAGTGAACCTGTTAGGTAGGGATTTGTTATGTAAAATGAATTGTACAATTTTTTGTACACCGGATGGAATAGCTTTTGAAACACCAGATGAGGATGTTTTGTACCGAATGACTCTAGAAAATAGAGAGAGTGAGTTAATTGGTGCATATGCTGTGTTTGATCCGGAGGATTTGCCTCAAGAGCTGAGAGACACAGTGAAAAGGACAGTTTGGGATTTTACTGGAGAGGATGTGGGATTGATGAATAATGTAGATCCTGTGAAAATTTCAGTGAAAGAGGGAATTACTTATCCTAACATTCCTCAGTACAAAATGACACCAGAAATAATTGAGGGAATAACTCCTATAATTGAGAAAATGATTCAGCAGGGAGTTCTGAGAGAACTACTGAGTAGTCCGTGTAATTCACCGATAATGGGGCTAAAGAAACCTAATGGGAAGTTCAGGATTGTACAAGATTTGAGAAAAGTTAACCAAATTGTGGTGGCATGTTGTCCTATTGTGCCAAATCCATCAGTGATTTTGTATCAGATTCCACATGATGCTGAGTGGTATACAGTAATTGATTTGTGTCATGCTTTCTTTTCAATTCCATTGCATCATGACAGCCAGCCGATTTTTGCATTTAGGTTTGGCCAGCGTATTTTAGCATGGTGTCGTATCCCACAGGGGTATACAGAGAGTCCTTCGATATTCAATCAGTTATTGAAAAAGTCATTGGAGAGTTTGATCATGCCTGAAAACTCAGTACTAGTGCAGTATATTGATGACCTACTTGTGGCATCAACAACACGTGAAGCTTGTGAAGTAGATACTATAGCTTTACTGAATCATCTGGCAGATGGAGGGTTAAAAGTATCTCCAGCTAAATTGCAATTCTGCAAGAAAGAGGTGCATTATCTTGGACACAATATTGAAAAAGGTCTGAGAAAAGTGACTGATGACAGGATCAAAATCATCAGGGGAATGAAGGCCCCAAAGACCCAGAGGGAAGTGAGAATGTTCCTGGGAATGGTGGGTTATTGTCGTCAGTGGATAATTAATTTCTCGCTGATAGCAAAGCCACTGATTAAGCTGACAAAAAGTGAGATGACAGACCCATTGGAACTAGATGGAGAACAAATGGCAGCATTTGAAGAGTTGAAAAGCAGATTGTGTGAAGCCCCTGCTTTGGGTATGCCAGACTATGAAAAGGAGTTTGAATTGTACTGCAGTGAGAGGAATGGATGTGCACTTTCAGTGTTAATTCAGAAGCATGGACAGCTGAGGAGGCCTATTGCGTACTTCTCATCGACACTTGACCCTGTAGCTGTAGGTTTACCAGGATGTGTGAAATCTGTGGCTGCAACATGCAGAAGCCTGGAACAGAGTGAGGGAATCATAATGGGATATCCTGTAAGGGTATTCATACCTCATAATGTGGCAATTCTTTTGACAAGAAGCAGAACTCAATACATGTCACATAGTCGGTTGACTAAATATGAGAAAGTCATTCTGGGAGCATCAAATGTGACTTTGGAGAGATGTGTGAATGTGAATCCAGCGACATTGTTGCCGGATATTGAAAATGTGGGTGTGAAAACAGAAGATGATCACAATTGTTTGGATGTGCTTGATTACTGTACAAAACCGAGACCAGACATAAGGGATCTTCCCTTGCATGAGAGTGATCATGTGTTGTTTGTGGATGGATCATGCCTGAGGAATGATGAGGGTGTGCTATGTGCAGCATATGCAGTGTGCAAGGTTTCAGAGGTTATGGAAGCATCACCATTGAAAGGAGTGAAATCTGCGCAAGTTGCTGAATTGGTGGCATTGACGAAAGCTTGTGAGATTGGGAAAGATCTGAGAGCGACTGTGATGACTGATAGTCAGTATGGATTTGGAGTTGTGCATGATTTTGGCCAACTTTGGCTACAAAGAGGTTTCTTGACTTCGAGTGGGACTCCAATAAAGAATGCTGAAGTGATTGGAAAATTACTTGAGGCGATACAGCTGCCTAAAGAATTAGCAGTTGTGAAATGTGCTGCTCATGGACAAGGAGATGATTTTGTGACAGTTGGCAATCGATACGCAAATGACATTGCTCAATATTGCGCTAAAAATAACCAGTCAATTAATCGGGAACGAGAAGGTGAAATGTCTTTTTGTTCTGTGATGTTTACTAATGTCTTAGAGACGTGGGGTGAAGTGAACCAGTTGCAGGATGAGGCAGGGGAGGAGGAAAAGAAAGATTGGATCAAGGCAGGTTGTGCCCCAAGAGAAACAGACCATGTTTGGGTCTATAGAGATGGCAGACCAGTCATGCCAAACTCCATGCTGTCAGCAATGGCAAGGATGTATCATGGCCAGGGACATTTGGGAAGGGATGCGATGATCAGGTCTTTTAAGCAAACCTGGTACAATGCAAAGTTCAGGACAGTTGCAGAAAGTATCTGTCAAAGATGTTTGATTTGCCAGCAATTTAACACTGGGAAAAAGACAGTGGTGAGTCTGGGAACAATAGGCAGAGAAGGAGGTCCTTTTACAAGAATGCAGATTGATTTCATTGAAATGCCCCAAGTGAACAGACTAAGGTATGTACTAGTGGTAGTCTGTTTGTTTTCAAGATGGGTTGAGGCCTATCCGACTAGGAGAAATGATGGAGTAACAGTGGCAAAGTTACTGTTAAGAGAGTTGATTCCTAGGTACGTATTTCCGGTAACGATTGAGTCTGATAGAGGTGGACACTTCTATAATGAACTCATGAGTTTGATTTGTGAAGCATTAAGCATACAGCAGAAGCTACATTGTGCATACAGACCAGAGGCTTCTGGTGTTGTTGAGCAGATAAACGGCACAATCAAGAACAGGATTGGTAAGATGTGTTTAGCCACTGGTATGAAATGGCCCGATGTCTTGCCTCTAGTGCTAATGACTATTAGATCTACTCCAGATAGAACTACTGGTTTAAGTCCGCACGAAATCATAATGGGACGTGCAATGCGACATGCATATGTACCTGTCAATAAGTTGATGACAATAACTGATGACATGATTTTGGATTACTGTAAAGGCCTGGCTGACGCAGTTCATTCTGTGTTTCACCAGATTGGAGAAGAAGCTACCACACTTGAGAAGAAGCAAGCTCATGATCTGAGTCCAGGGGACTGGGTAAGGATTAAGGGTGGGCGTAGTTCGCGAAGTAGCACTTCGCGAAGCTACGCAAAGTGAAGTTCGCCTTACGCGAGCTACGCGTAGCACTTCGCGAACTGCGTAGTAACATGTTCGCACTGTGCAAGATGTTGTTTTCAATGATTGCACAGTGCGGACAAGCAACCGGCACTGTGCAATCATTGAAAATGGCATCTTGCACAGTGCGAGCTTTAGTTTTCTGCTGCTCGAGTAGATTTTTACTCGAGCGGCAGCTTTCTCAACGCGAACTGGTAGTTTCTCATCGCGAGCGGTCGCGAGCATACGCGACCCCTCGCAATGAGAAACCTGACCTCCTCGCGTTGGGAATCTCGCCGGGAGGTTTATTTTCCATGCTCGCGATCGCGAACAAGGAAAAAGTCTCGCTGGGATGTCATTTTGCTTGCTCGCGGTCGCCAACTTGATGTTGAGGACCGCAAGCAAGCAAAAAATGACCGCAGCACTACGCAACACTACGCTACGCGTGTTCGCACTGTGCTACGTGCAGTTCGCGTAGTGCGAAGTAGCGCGAACTTCGCAAACTACGCGAGCGTAGCGTAGTGCTTCGCCCAGGCCTAGTAAGGATTAAAGTACACAGAAGAAGAAATTGCTTGGTTCCAAGGTGGGGAAGACCAAGACAAGTCATTCTAACTACGACAACTGCAGTGAAGTGTGCTGGTGTGAAAAACTGGGTACATGCGAGTCATACTCTGAGAGTTCCAAACCCAAAAGATGGGACTGGTAGAGAGTATTTTGAAGAGTCAGATTCCAGTGATGATGAAGACCCAGAACCAGTGAGAAAAAATCAAAGTTCAGGAAAAGAAGCAGAAAAGGCTTCAAGAGAACCATTGAGAATCTCAGAAAGGAGATCAGATTCTGTAAGAGAGCCTGAAGTTCCAAAAAGCAGTGGAGGAAAAAGAAAAGAAAAGAGCAGTTCCACAGAAATTACTCCTGAATCAGAAGAGGAGGAGATTGAAGAACCACTTGAGATTATACCTGAAGAAGTAGGGTCAGAAGAAGATAGAGAGGGACAGATTGCGGAAGACCCCCGAGGAGGTGTAGGGAACATTCTTGACAAGCTAGGTGAAGGGACAAGTAGACAGCAAGAAGATTGCGTGTCAGAGACCCGAGGAGGGACAGAAGTAGGGAAGTCTCAAATAGTGGTGAAAAAGACTGTGGAGCTAAAGAAAACTGCTGAAGAACAAGAGGCATTTGAAACAGAATCGGATGAGAGTGAGAATGAAAAATCAGAAGGTCGAGTTCTGAGGAAAAGAACTTGGATTGGAGAGAGAAATAATACAGAAACGAGACCGAAAAAGGTTGTAAGAGGAGATTTTTGGCCTAACAACAGAGTAAAGAGGCTGAGATACAGACTGATAAGAGCAAATACATCGAAAGCTGAACAAGTGAATGAGGTGTCGAGTCAAAACGAAGTAAAAAGAAAGGAACAAAAGGAGTCAAGAGAACCTGAGGAGATAAAGAGAATTAGAAAACTCAACCAAAAGTACAGATCACCGGAATGGTCTTATGTGGCACTGTCTGAAGAAGGAGAAGAAAAACAGTGAATCGAGACAATCCGGAGGGGATCTTGAGAAAAGTGGTTGGGGAAAAGGAAAAATCTGTTGGAATCTTAAAAGTTATCCTGACTGACATTGGAGAAGAGTCGGATGCACAGGATGTTGTTGATGATCTGATACAATTTGATGTTGCTGAAGAAGAAGGAGTGAAAAGTGATGAATATCCAAATTGAGTGAACTAAAGAAATCACTTGGAGAAAAGTGAAAAGGAGAAAGTCTGAAATTCAGCTGTCTGAAGTAATCCAAAGTTCGAGAAATTTCAGTAGTGGAGTAGTAGAGGCTAAGTCAAAAGACAAGGTCAAAGTAGTAAAATGGCTAACATAGAAAATAATCAAAGTAAATGTGCCTTCTTGAAAAGATGGTGTAGAATGTGCTGTTGCTGTACTGGATTATTAATGTTACTATGGGGTGTTTTAGCTTTATTAGTTACATTTAGAGTTACAATAGGTACATTTGAGATGCATACAGAGAATGTGACAAATGCAGAGAAGAGTTCGCAAAAAGTAGTTCCAACTAGAATTAGTAATACTTACATGCATAAAGATAGGTCAATTAATGATTTTTCTAGTAATGTTTTTTCAAAGTTGTTATACGAATATGTGAAAACAATGGAAGTTAGGGATTGCTACGTTTGTATGCAATTACCTACATCCGTTTCAGAGGGTGTTACTTATCACCATTTACCAGCTACGTATGGAATTTCTTGTAGTGTATTAAGTAGTGTTTTTTATTTGCTAGGGAAAATAGATTATAAGATGTCTAACAAAGATAGTATTTTTGGGCAATTGCCTATGAATGGAAAGCTGAATCCAGCTAAAGAAGCTAACATTTTTGGTGAGATTTTTATTGAGAAAGAAGAATTAACATTAGATTACATTTTTAAGAATAATTTAACTTGCAGTTTGGAAGAAGAGGAGAAAGCTTTCCTAAACATGGTGGAGGAAAGGAGATTGAGCATGCATGAAGAGACAGGGAAATATAAAGTGAGTGAGACAATTTGGGACATTGAGATGCGAAAAGAATTAAGAAATGGGGTTAGTCCAACTTTAGCTCTAGATGCACCACAGAAGGGTAAGCTGTGCATTACAAGAGGGAAATCCCAATATGATACATATTTTGTTGGGACTAGTGAATGTCATGATACATACTTCATTGCAACAGGATGGGGTTTCAGAGGTGGAGAAGATACAATTTTTCCAGGAGTGTATTATGTTTGTGGGAACAAGGCTTATTACAAGTTGCCTGACCATTGGTATGGCACGTGTTATGTGGGCCTGGTCTTTCCAAAGATCTTTCATATAGATAGAATAGAAGATGTAGAACATATTAATTTACTAATGCGCTTCAAGAGGGAAACTTGGTCTGAAATAGTGGGTGACATTTTTGGAGCTTTAATTCCAGCAGTGGGAATTTCTTTGAATGCTTATGGGATTCGGAAACTGTCAACAGTGGTGGATCGCTTATCGACAAATACCGCTGGAGGGTTTCTTTTGGTGAATACGGAACTAATTGCCGTACGTGCCATGTCTATGCAAAATAGACTTGCCCTTGATATTCTATTAGCTAAGGAGGGTGGAGTTTGTGGAATGCTGAAAGTTCAACATTGTTGCACTTACATTCCAGATGAAAGCAAAGACATTATATAAAAAATATTACTGATTTGCATGAAGAATTAGTACCACTTGAAGCTGAAAGTATTTGGACTAAAATAGTTAATAAAATAGTTGCTGTTAAGAGTTTTATTGCAAAAATAGGTAGTACTATTATAGGTAAGATATTGTTTCCTTTGACTTGTATAATTGTTGCTTTATTGATACTGAGATTGGTGTGTTTGTGTTGTAAAAACAGGGGAGGGAAAAAGAAATTAATTAAAAGAAACAATGAAAAGAGAAATAAAAGGTTGAAAAGAGAACCACAAGAAATTGAATTAGAAGAATTAAGGGAGAGTGTCTACTTAGAAACAAAGAGGGATGATGAAAGAGTGTCTGGTGTGTAGTGTTGTGTAAGGAGAAAAAGACATTTCCAATTTCTCCTAAAATGGGACTAAATTTCACTAAAAAAAAATGTTTTCGGTTGTTTATTTGGTGATTATATCACCAAAGGGGGGATTGCTGGAGCAGAGTTTTCTGATGAAAATCTATTGGGTTTTTAAGCTCTGGTTTGTCTATTTGTCATAATTAAAATTATTAATTATTAATGACTAATTATTTGTTTTGTGTAAATGTTTTAAAACTTACCAACATGTACTAATGAGAAGAAAACCGACACGTGGGAATGCTTTTGTTTGCTATTTAATAAATGTGCATGTTTTATTAAATAAACGTTGCTGAGTGCTGTTTATTTTAAAGCACGAAACGCTTTTGAATTGATGCTTTTCTGTGTTGCAAAGGCTAGATAATTACATACACATAAGGGTATTAGTGGGGTTAACACTGTTTATTCACTATGCTGTGGTAACGTTGTTTTGTCTCTTTTAATTAAGATGGTCTATTTTGGCCTAGAATAAAATGGCCGCCGTTTGCAGCCTGGCCTCGAGTGAGAGATTTGTGATGAGAGGGCCTTGCTGAATATGGTCGAAGTCATCTGACCACAGTCTTCGCCTGGTTAAAACTTTCCGTGAGGACAGCAGCAGTGCTGGGCAAGTCTCCAAGAAACATCCGAATAGCCTTGGAGGACAAAGGAGCCATAATGAATGAACTCTGAGATCATCATGTTAGTTCCGAGGAAATGTGGATGTCAAAAGATACTTTTTAATTTTTAGTTCCTGTTCTGTCTTTTTATTTTTGTGATTTTTTCTGAGCGGAGATTTTCCAAATGTAGCGATGCTACATCCTTTCCTGCTCGCTCTGCTCAGCGGTTCAGCGGACGTTTAGAACATTTTATGTTTCTTTAATATTGTAAGTTTCCTTATAAATATGTTAGCTTAGAGAGGGTCTTTGCCATTTTTGCCACTTCTTCCCAAACCTGCGTTGGTGAGGACTTATGCTGTGAGGACGGCGACTCGGGAGACTTCTACTGAGAGACCTATCCTGATGACCCATTCTGACATTTAGCTAGAATAGGTAATTATGAGAAAATGATTTACTCTGATTGATTTCCTTTGACTAATTTTAGATAAAGTACCATAATTTAAAATACGGTGTTGGTGATTATTTCTTGTCAATTATTGAGTACTCTATTTGATTATTGTTGTATAGATTATTTAGATTATGACTCAGGACAATTACAATAACTAGGTCTTATCGACCTCAGTGTAGATGTGGGGTGTTTAGGAGTTTTCTTTCCACAGGTTCAGTGCTGGTAGAGTATTTGAGCGTATGTTAGTGAAATGGGCCCTAGTGTATGATGAGTGTATGTGCGTGTAACTGTGAAATTACTCTATCCATGGAAGCAGGGAGATTTTATACACCCCAATCTGCATCATGGGTACTTAGTTTCGTGCAATCAGGCAAATCTAGAATCGTACCCACATTCAAACGTTCATCAATATTGGATTATGCCCCCAGTGCACATGTGAAAACATATCCCAAAAGTATTAGTTTAGTAATATCTTTAATCCCACCAGTCTTAAAAATTAGACCAGGGCAGAGCTCGTGGAGTTTCACTCCTCAGAATTACGCTGCGTTACAGAAAAACGAGTTCTGCGAGTGGATGGACTACCCTTGAATCTAGATAATACATGGCTCGATTGCATTTAAGCACAGGCAGGCCTTAAAACAGAAATATAATGCAGAAAAAAACATATTTTACTCTTTGCAGTAGCCACTGGGCCAAATCATGGTGGTTGGAGTGTATATCATTTAAGGGAAAGTGGCGGGGCTCAACGTGGATGCAGGTCCCTTGCACAGTGTTTTAGCTGTCAATAAAATGTCGCGGGAAAAGGAAGACTTAACAAAAAATAACATTGCCTTTTAAAGGTTATTACATTAGAGTGGATACCACCGTAAATGTTTTGTGAAAGTTGCTAAAGGTTGATGGAGCCTTGGAAACAACTCTGAGCTTCGAAAGAGGTCTTGAGGATATTGCCTCTTATATCCATCCAGAAATGTGATCTCCATCGGCTTTCAGCCCTGTGACACACCTTTGAAATATCCTTCATCTTGACCGAGTGTTCGTGAGGGGTTCCCCAATTAGCAGTATCCGGAGGCTGGCGGCTGGTGTTTACTGCAGGCTCCTCCATGGTGTGTGCAGGATCCTTTGTACCGCGCCTCTCAAAGCAGTGTGCTATCAATAGAGCATCGGGAGCAGTGGCACCAGAGACCATCTCTTGGGGTACGCTCTGCACTCCAAATCAAGCTGTCTTTACCAACCATTGGCAGGGGACTACTTCCCTAGATTACATCAGTGCTCATCATGGTACACTACAGGTGAGGATTTACTTCACAGATTGCGCGATGCAGCCCTACGATGCCTGGCAGTACAGCACCAGAGGCCTTGGTAAAGGGCTTCTCTCACTTGCCCGCTGCTTCTCAACAGCCGGTTTTACAGTTTCCCCATCAGAATTTGAAATTTGCTAATTAATTCCACAAGCCCAAAAAGAAAACAAAAGGCACTGCTCACTTGTCATATCTTCCCGTATTATAATAAGCGAGTTCAGTCGTGTTATGGAAAGGATTACAAACACTTTTATTTAGAAGAAATCTTCTCTCACGCGCCTCTTTCTCCATTCTTCAGACTCAGAGTTTGTTTGTATTCCTTAGAAAAGGAACTCAAGGTGTTTTGCAGTTCTACAGCCATGTGACACAGCCTAATTCATTCTAGCCCGTAGCAAAGCTCGGCTTGTTAATTTAAAAAAATAGTTGGCAATTAAAAGGGGCAACTGGCTTGGTCAGCTCTTCTTGATAATTTGATATACTTCTGCTCAGTCATGGGGTCACTCCTCCACGGCTTCTGAATCCAACCTGAGGAGCAGCTATGCTGTATGTCATAGCCGGTCTCGAAAGACTAGACTGCTAACACTGGCGACCATCTTAGCGTTGCTCAGGCCACTCTGTGTTTACTCTATTCATAATTTTATCTAGGTATGTGCATGTCGACAAATACACCCGCTTTTCCGTGAATACATACCAGCCTATAACTAGTTTGGTCTTAATGTTAGTAAACACGTGAGTGTATATGTTTATATGTGTGTCCATATATGTTTCTGTGAGTGAACTGGCACTGCAAAGATGGATGTGTACAGGTGAGTGGCAGTGAACTCTGCTACGTGGCGGTTTGCATAGTTTTTGCTGAACTCTGCACTCCAAACAGAGCCAGATCAGAGTGTACCGAGCACCCCTATTAAAAATACATAAAATAGCCATAACATTTTTAAGTCACCAACACAAAATTTCAGGTAGTAGATCAATCAATTTAACATTTATATTTCATGAGACAGAAACAATTACTATGCAGCTCATAACTTTTTCAATGTGTGTATGATTCTAGAGTGTGCGAAACTAAGTACCCAAGGGGAAATCGAGTTAAGCCAGGCCCTGTGCCAAGTCCTCTGTGCCTATCGTTCAACTCCTCATTCCACAAAAGGCGAGAGTCCTGCCACCTTGCTATTTAGTGGAAGAGGTGTGGCGCAGCGGCCAGGGTGCCTCACTCAGGACTACAGGGTTCATGGTTCGATCCCCGGTGCTGGTGACAGGTTAGCCCAGCATCATGTGACTCTGGGCAATAGCTTGCTTAATCTTCCCGATTGCCCCCGGCGCTGGGACACCACTTCGTAGGCAGCTGTGCGCTTTACAAATACTGGTATTTCATTTTCATTTAGGAGAGCCATGAGAACAAAACTTCCACAGTAGACAGTAAACTGATCCTTACATGTTGGCAAGGTTCCTGTTACAGATACTTTTCAGAAGTGGCAGACGAAAACATATGCCAATCATCGCTGCCGAACTCAGGAAACAGTCTTTGATGAAGGCGACTGGGTCCTGGTCAAGCAGAAACAAAAGCAGAAAACAGACACTCTGTTTGCTGATGATCCTCTGAGGGTTGTGACATGCAAAGGACGTATTATGACATAACATCTTTCTATAAAGTCCTTCGCACAGGGCTCGTCACACTTTAAGCACTTACCTCGACCTTCAGCAGCTCCTGCATTCACGGATGAGGTGACCCCCCCTGACACTTCAGATCAAGCATCAGTACCTCTGCCATAGGTGCACAATCGGAATGCATCTCAACCATCTCATACCACTCAATCTGGTCAACTAGTGCGGGCACTTCGACATCTTATTGAAGAAATACGACAAGACTGTTGTTTGTAATTTTTATTAACAAGGGGGGAGATGTATTGTTGTGAGACTCTGGGCATTAGCACACTTGCAATTCTGGGGGGACTCACCAAGGAATTATGTAACTTGCTGGGAGCTGTTAAGGTGTAATTATTAATGGTTCTGATGTAATGAGAATGCAATGCGTGATCGTATGCTGAGGGATCAAGATGTCTATTACGGAGCTCCATGTGTGACATATTCACTTGCATGCTCCCGGGCTGGGGCTGATGGTACAGCCACCTCAAGAAATAATCACAACTCTTATCTGAGTTCAGCCCCCTGCTAGCTATGGTACAGAGCAGGAAGGCTCAATTTAGGGCAATGTGTAAAGTATTTATGCAGTACCAAAACAATAATAAAAGTCAAAACATCAAGCAATAAAAACCCTGCACAAAATTAGAAAATAGATCAATATTTAATAAACAAAATTACACCAAACCTGAAAAATTCCAGTAAGTGGACCAGAGATACGAATGTTAAAGTTTTTTAATGGAAATAGTGCCAAAAAAGCACTAATTTCCAATGGTAGTCTATTGTCTTTTCTAAAAAGGAAAGCTGGACATGCCACAATGAAAAAAGCTTTTAGACCAAGCATCCTGCCTTGTGGGCTACAAAGCCCTCATAGGGAATACTTACTAATATTTAAAAGGTACATTCTGCACCTGTCAAAAAGGGTTATTTTGCCAAGTTGCACTGAAGGTTTTGCACTGCAGCAGTCAGGTTACACAGGGTAAGCCTCTGGCGATGCTTGCACTTCCAGTCTAGTGAATGACACAGTAGGTGCTGCAGTCCACCAGTGGCATTTAACTTTCAGGCAATTTCTACACCATATACTAGGAACATACAGGCAAGATAATTGCACCACTCAGGGTTAAATCAATGTTGACATGTTTAATGGGGGAACACAGACACCTTAATCCTGCTTATCCAGGGTAAAGTGCACAGAGTTCTAAAATAAGCAAAACAAATGAGTCAAACATTATAGGTATCATGCAAAAGATGGTCAGTTCCTACAGATATCCTCTATTCAGCAGTTTGACCTGTAGTACAATTGCATGTTTGTCATAATCAGCCATGAAAATGCAATTATGTCGCAGTCTTAAAAACTGTCAATGGTTTAGGCTATTATTTAAAACGTCTGAGTAAGCACCATTCTAGTGAAGCAAAGAATGTTTTTTGATGGCATTATGTAAAGATGAGTATATAGTTTATCCTCCAAAGATGTAATCCAGACTTGGAGAATTGTATTTTTATATTATCACAATGACTTGTAAATCTCAATTTAGATTAACAAGTGTTAAGCCAGGCCAAGTCATATAACTATTTGAGATCCGTGCCTCTCCAAATAGAGAAAATGGTAAAGTGACACTACAATCTCACCTTTGAGAAAAGTGGTATTACTTTATTGGGAGAAAATTTCCCTTCAACATTTTCAAGTTAAATGATGACCATTCTTGGAGTGAAAATCGCTCCATGCAAGTAAAGTGCCTTTGTAAATAAAAAAACATTTTAAAATTAATACAGGTTTTTTTCCGGTGATTTCTATCAGCTCTACTGTAAAATTAATCTGCACTGTAGATAATGCTCTATACATCCTAGATTACTCTCATCAACCAGGAAGGAATTTAATTGAGGAATATTAGTAAAGAAAGATTACACATCAAGCTTCACACAAAGTACTCAGTTTCTGGATCAAAAAAATCAATGCCTTTGACCGAATAAATAGTATCGCTAGGGGTAGATCTACTAACACTTTGAGACAAGTTTGAATCACTAAAGTGATGCAAACTGGTGCAAAAAGTAATTGGGATTTACTTCCCAGTCCAAAACTTGTTTTGCCCAGGAAAATAACCTTTGTGCAACTCAAAGTGGCAGCATGTGCTACTTTGCATCACTTTAGGTCAAGGGGTGTAACATGGATGGTACATGGGTACTCCAATGCAGTCACCCATGATTTTAGGTCTCGGCTGGCATGGGCTGCGCACATGCGCAGTCTCGCTGGCGAGATTTAATGATTTAGAGGGAATTCTGTAAAGGGCTTCAAGCCCCGCCCCTCTTTCCCATTGGCCGGCGTCACCATTTATGCTAAACGGTGGCCAGCCTTTGGGAAAGAGCACTTTGTGATGTAGACTTTTCCATTTTTCGGCCGGCCCACTTGGACGGGCTCGTCCGCTTTCTGGCTGAAGTAAAAGTTTTCTTGTCTTTATGGGGCCATGTGTTTCAAACACATGGCCCCATAAAGACAAGAGATTCGGCTGCGGTGCAGTCCTCTTTCGCTTTCGGGACTGTGCGTTTTTTTTTTTAACAGTGCACTTAACCCCTTCGGCTGGCGTGGGCTGCGCACATGCGCAGTCTCGCTGGCGAGATTTAATGATTCAGAGGGAATTCTGTAAAGGGCTTCAAGCCCCGCCTCTCTTTCCCATTGGCCAGCATCACCGTTTATGCTAAACGGTGGCCAGCCATTGGGAAAGTGCAATTTTTGACGTAGACTTTAACATTTTTCGGCCGGCCCATTTGGACGGGCTCATCCGCTTTCCGGGTGAAGTAAAAGTTTTCTTATCTTTATGGGGCCATGTGCCTCATAGGTGTTTCCTGACATCTGCGCTCTCTTCCTGCAACTGGAGTTGGGAGGAATCGAGGCAACCTCGAAACATCTTCCCTTGGAAACCGCGTGCAAGAAACCGAGGCGCTCCGTCAGCAGCCGAGGGTCTCATGTGACCCCGAAGGAGAAGCCACTCAGTCTGCTCTTTCACCCCCGGCAATGCGAGGCTGGGGACGGCAGCGCCGCCGCCTTTAGCCGCACGCAGCTGGGACAAGCTCAGAAAGAAAGGGGCTTGTCAGTCCGCATAAGTGCTTGCATTTGTAGACTGGACACTAACGCTCCTAGAAGCCCGTCTTCGCGCAGACAAAAGTGGGTTAGAGCCGTGCCAGAATCCCGCTGGCACAGTGCGAGCTGCCCATGTTCTACCTATTTTGTGAACGGACTGGGAGTTTGCTTTCTATATGCACCTTCTCAGTGCTATGTAATCTTGCACTACTGCCGCCTGTGTGGTATTCGCTGTGTGGAACCCTGCTGATGCTTTCTAAAAAACATTCAACATACCAAAGTCAAAATGATTGGCTAAATGAGTGCGTGTTCTTGCTGGCTGTAATCAATGAAATGTCAGTCCAATGAGAGGAAATAATGCACCCATTGCACTCTCCCTCTTGAGACGATTCCTGCATTTGGTCTCACTCAGAGTAGGTGGAACACTTGGCAGCATTTAAATAGGAAAAGCCTTTGATTGGCTGCAATACACGTACACACGCCTCACATGCGTACGAACCGGAAATGTGCACACCCCTCACATGCACACGAACCTCAACTATGGACACTCTACACGTGCAGACACCTCACGTACACTACACACACCTCACGTGCACATGCACCTCAGCGGGAGACACCTCACGTGCACACAAACCTGAAACGTGCACACACCTCACATGCACACGAACCTCAACTATGGATATGCTACATATGCAGACACCTCGCATACACTACAAACGTCTCACGCGCACACTTCACGTGCACATGCACCGGCAATCTGCACACACCTCAACTATGGACACACTACACATGCACACACCTCGCGTACACTACACACACCTCACGTATACACACACCTGAAATGTGCACACACCTCACGTGCACACGAACCTCAATCTATGGACACACGTGCAGACACCTCATATACACTATGCACACCACACGTGCACATGCACACACCTCACGTGCACATGAACCTCTACTATGGACACACTACATGTGCACACACCTCACGTTCACTACACACACCTCAGGTACACACGCACACACATCACCTGCAAACGAACCTCTACTATGACCGTGCTTTCACAATCGAACCTCAAATGTAGGCACACTTCACGTGCACACGCACCTGAAATGTGCACACACCTCATGTGCACACAAACCTCCTATAGACACAACACACATGCACACACCTCACGTACACTACACACACTTCGCGTGCACACACACACACACACACCTCACGTGCACACGATTCTCCACTATGGACACACTACCTGTGCTCACACCTCACGTACACCACACACACTTTATATGCATACGAACCTCTACTATGGACGCACTACGTGCTTGTGCAAATGAACCTCAAATGTGGGCACACTTCATGTGAACACGAAAGTCAGATACACGCATCTTACGCTGGCACAGGGACCTCAAATGCACACAAACCTCCCGTACAACGAAGCCCAGGTGCACAAGACCTCACGCTGATACTCACGGGTGCAGACACACGCACACACTTGTACAGCACTCACACCCCTCAATGTCATGCCGCCATGCACACACCACATCCTCAGTGATGCAGACACTCACGGGCAGGAACACCGCTGCCAGGGCTGGGTAGACGTTAACAGAGCTCTCAAAGTACACTTGCAGACACACACACACACACCACACTCACTGACACACACGCCAGCTGCACAATGGGGAGGAGATATTACTCTCTCTTCTGTGCACACAGATAGCCGACAATCACTAATCATGTCTCTCACACACAAAGCAGACACACACCTCCAGTGTGCAAGCATGTATACACACCCTGCAGCCACACGTGCACACACACACCTCAAATACACTGGCACGCACAAGAGCACAACACCTGATGCCGCAGCGATGCACATGCACCTTCACAATCACTCCAGACACACCGGTCACAATAAACACACACCCTCACTGACACACGTAGTTTACACACACACCGCATTGCCACACTCCTCTCTGCTCCACATGTCACTCATTTTAAAGTGCACCCTTCAGTGAGACAGTGACGCCTCAAATGCTCCCGCACACACGTGGTCACTAATAGGGAAAGCAGATTACCACATACGTGTGACACACACACGGCTCACGCAGGCTGGCCCCGCACCTTTCACAGGCCCTCACTGACACTCACACACCTACCTCAGTGCACACAAGAGAGCGCTCCCTCGCCGCCCCCGCACTGACAACGACCCCGCATCTCACACCAGGGGCCACAGGCACATCAAACACTCCCAGGGTCGGACGGGGACAGAAACCGGCCTGGCATCGAAATAAAAGTCCTCCTTAGTGAATTAAATGCTAAAAAGGGGTCCGTCATGTGTTCTGCACTCATGACGAGGCTGTGTGAGGGTTTTGCAAGGTATGGGGGAGGGCATGGGTTTGAGGTTGCTGCAGGCAATGTGTGTGGTAAGAGCAGGGGAATCAACAGTATAACCCGGCCCAGCAGGCCATGAACCGACCCACACTGACCTGTCAGGCCCGCCCTAAGGCCAGTCCGACCATCATCACCTCCTTCAGCCACGGAGGCCAGGCTAGAAGGGCTGGGGCCTGAGGGTTGGGCTGGACCCTTGAGCCTGTTTACCGTCTGACAGTCAGGGGTCTGCATTGTCGGGCGCCTGTTCCTTGAAAGGCTGGGTCAAGGATGCCGTGGCGCAAGCAAGGCCCCGGCCCCTCTGACTGCTGTTTGGGCAGTAAACTACACCCATGACCAGGTTGCTCAGGGCTCCTCGGGCCTCTGGGCCCCAGTGCCACTGCACCTGCTGCACCAACAGCAGCCACTCCCTTGGGAATGAGAGGGTGGGCAGCATTTCTACAGCGGCGCACCCAAGGATGCAGTTCAAACTCGCCTCTCGTTTCTCAGACCCTTTACACTTGTGGCACTGAAGGCAGGACATTACTTGTTGAAAACCTGCCCTCTTTAAACACACCAAGCAAGGCGCCCCCTTTTAAAATGTCCTTTTTTAACTCATTCATAAAGTCTACATCTCAGTACCTGCAAATGTGCATGCGACTTAAAAGTAAAATAACTTCCATTCACATTTTCATTTGGGATAAAATCTAGTATATTTTTTAAAGAGCCGTGAAAGTCATAAAGCCTCTTCAAGGAACCAATAACAAGCATTGAAATGCAATAGGTCTTGCCTTTAATTAAGTTAAAGCCATTTGCTTTGCTAATGGTATTGTATAGCAAAGCAAATGGCTTTAATTTAATGAAAGGCGAGACCTATTGCATTTTTAATGCTTGTTTTTATGTAAAGCCTATCTGCTACCATTTGTGGATTGAGCTTTGCGTTAAATGGGACTTTCAGGTTGGCATTACCCCGGAGAAATGTTTTTATTTCTCCAAACCCTTTCAAACTGCACTCTACAGCACACATACCAAGTGTGAAATGTGGTTAACTGTGACTACGGATATTATTTTGTACATGAAGGGTACCCTTTCAGTAAAAATCCTATGATTGACATCACACACATATTTGTGTCCTATGATGCAAGGGTGTGTGTCCGTTGATGCATGGTAGCCTAAAGTGCACAAGCACAGGTAGAGAAGAAAACAGCTGCATATTTTAATAGATATGGCATTGCTCTACCCTCTCCCTATCACACAGCACAGTGCAGCAACTGTGGTTCCTGTGCTGTGTTGTGTCAAAAAGTTTGCACATCTGGTCCAATGCATCCTGTACGTAGGTGCTTTCAATCACTATTTACCTGAAGAAAAAAATCAAAATATTTTGAGTGTTTCAGAGGCCTATCAACCTCAGTAATATCTGGCTATCCCGTGGACTTTCCTGTTTTCTTTTATTAATCTTAAGTAACCCTCACATAAGCCGAATAGAAGGGGTTGGATTGTTGAGGAAAAAAACCTTTCTCTGAAATCAAACTATTTTCCAATGCTCTCTCAGTGACCTTGCCACATTGAAAATATCATTGCCATAGAATCACTTGAGTATCTTTGATTTTATCCTTTTGCCTTAACCTGAGGTGCTTTTCCTTTCTGAAACAGCATTAGCCATTACCCGAGTTTACTCTATTACACATCCTTACAAGTCTGCACTAAATTCATTCAACCCTCGCAAGAGCTCTGCTGCAATCTTTCTGATGTCATTTGCAAAAACATTTGAGATACCAAACCCTTTTTTAAATCCCAGTCTTCCGCTACTACATTACTCTGCACTCTAGAACTGTTTGAGACCTCAGGCAAATTTCCTCTCACTATTTTTGATTACGTTTCCTTGAACCAAATGAGACATGACTTCTGGCTCCCCCTCAGACCTGTGTCCTTCCCACATCATGGCGTTGGTCCTAGATATGTTTTTTTGTTTTATTTTATTTCATGGAGATACCAACAGAGGAGTAAAAAACAACAATGTAGGTATCAAAGAATATGACACTATGTCCTAATAATATACATATAGAGATCACTTTAAATATCTAGATGCCTAGCCAGTAAATGGAGCCAAATGGTTCAGCAGTCCCCACCTCCGTCCCCCAGTACCGGTCTCAATGGGTCTAGTATATCTGGATTACTAACCAGTACTAAGGACATGTGTTCCTGTAAGTCCTGAGTTGGCCATTATCTTATAGGAGGACCAAATTAAACAAAGTGTAGCATTAGAGATGCTAGACAGTTATCAGGATAACAGCAGACTTGATTCAAGCAATCAAGGTTCATATCAGTTGTGGAAGAGTTACTGTTGTGTAGAGTTCTTAGATCCTGTGACTTGCAGAAGATATGTCTGCAGTGGGCTCCATATATCCTTGGGCCATGATGTATGAGGTTGCATCAATGTATATGAGTCCACTGTGCCATAGCACATCACAGTGTCTTTAAATCAGTGCTTCTCTGACGGTACCGTCACTCTATACCAATGCATGGTGAATCTGCGCTTTGAAAATAGTAGCGCCATAGCGCAAATCATCCAACTTTACAGGAAGACTTTTAACGTACCCCAAAAGCGTTGTAAGCGGGCCAAGTTTGATGGGAGACCCTATCATTTTAACCACTGAGTGAGCAAAATCTCCCCAACAATCATGTTTCACCAGGCAAGACCATGCAAGATTTTAACAAATATGCATGAGGGACTTTGAAGCGAGGGCACATTTGCGATCAGGTGTGATCTATTTTATACTGTTGTTCCAGTGTGATGTATATTCTAAGTAAGTATGTAAAATGCAGTAGTTTATGCCTATAATGCATATATATTCTCAACATCTATTTACAGCAGAACTCCCATTTTGCATCAGTTAGATCTTCTCTGATATCTACCTGCCATGTCCGCCTTCCTAGCAGTTGACCAACCACAAAGGAGTTTGATATCCTACTGTGTGGTTTAGACAACCATGTAGTAGAATCAGCAGAGGCAACTAGCTGAGTCACAGGCTCGAAGCTGGGGGGTTCCCCAGGAATCCTGGTTATTTTTTCATGTGCCTTGACTCTTAGTCGGTGATAGATGAATATATTCAAGGGGACCATCCTAGACCATAATTCAATTTAACCATGGCTTCTGTTTGATGATGTATGCCAATGTATTTATTCAAGTCAGCTACCCAAGAGATAGGGAACTCTGACAGTGTTGAAGGGGTAGATTCTGTAAGCAGAAAAAAAACAGTTTTGTTGCAGTTAATATTGATCCCTAAGTATACACTGAATCTTATCATTTCACTTATCAGTGGCTCAAGGTGGCTTGCTGGGCTTGGAAGACTGCACCACCCTCCAGATCTGGATTGTGATGATGCAAAACTGCAAAAAGGGTACATAGATTCACCAAGGTGTAATGTATGACGTTACAACGCATACATTTACAACGCAGTTTTTACATCACAACATCCTTTACAACGCATATATTTACATCGCATGCCACTACAACAAATTTTTTAAAACTACATTTACAATACATTCCATTACATCGCATTATACATTTACAACACATACCACTACAACACATACCATTACATTGCATTTAAGGTAAGTGTTGGATAGTGTAGGGGTAAAAATTACTATTCTAACTCCAGGGGGTGCAACAGTAGGGTAAATGTTGGATAGTGTAGGGGTAAAAATTACTATTCTAACTGCAGGGGGTGCAACAGTAGGGTAAGTGTTGGATAGTGTTAGGGGTACTATGCATTGTAATGGTATGCGTTGTAATGACATGCGATGTAATGCCTGCGTTGTAGTGAGATGCGTTGTAGTATCATGCATTGTAGTGACATGCAATGTAATGGCTGCGTTGTAGTGACATGCGTTGTAAAGGATGTTGCGATGTAATGACTGCATTGTAAATGTAGTGCGATGTAATACTGCGTTGTAAAGGTTGTTTCCCCACCGATGTGTATCTATGCGGGACATATCTTGACAAGACTGGAGAAATCATGCCCTCAATTTAGAGGGACAGGTTGTTTGCTGGAAAACTTCACCAGTATTTTTTTTATCAAGGTTCCCGAGTGAAAGGGGTCTGTATGGGGCACACTGTGTGGGATTGATCCATGTTTTTAGGAATAAAGGGATGATAGTCTTGGGCCTTGTATGTGGGAACTCTCCTGTCTCTAGGACTTAATTATATGTCTTTAATAAGTGTGAAGCCAATAGTTGTTTATATGCTTAGTAGAATTCCGAGGTCAAACTGTCTCATGTTTCATAGCACTTCCTTGACAATCTACAGTTATCTGTTTTTAACCCTACCAAGGGAACCTGTAGGTTATTTTATTACATTCTTCACCACTGAATCCCCACACATCCGCACTCATTACTGCTAGCAGGAAAAGATTTCCACAAAATACTCATCTTGTGGGGCATTGCAGTGCCGGCTCACGAGGAGCTAAGCCTGATGATGGAGCATGACATCCACATGGGTGTCTGAGGGCAACATCTTAAAAAAAGAAAGATACCCTAATTTTTCATACATTCTATGTGTACTTCTTCAAAGGAACAGCTGCCCTCTTTTTGTTGAGATATGAAATGACTGGGATTGTAGTGGCCTCTGTTTTTGGATCTCACCAGCTCTGGTTCAATGCTAGATTCAAATCTCCACCCCATATTGGTAGTCAGAACCTGCAGGTAGAATCTGGGCAAGAATATATTCGAAAAATGTGGAATCCTCTGTTTGGGTGCACGTGTTACACAGTGTCACTATATTGCTAAACAATTATCCTACCTACATGAGGTTTCTACTATTTGGATCCTCAATTTTGATATGCAATTGGAAATCTTTTGATGTATAGGTGAGTATTTCCACCCCCTTGGACTATGTGCTCTAGGATGAGAAATGTCTATGAGATCCCTAATTCTTTGCATAGTTCACTGGGAACCTGGGGTTGGGATGAGTCTCCTGAAGCATGACAATATCTTCTTTATGCCTTTCTAAGTATGCCAATACTTTTCTACCTTTTTTGTGGATAGTTCAGGCCCTGTGCCTTCCAGGATAGGAGATGATGGGGCCTATTACCATGGCGGGCGGATCAGCCTGCCAAAACACCCCACCGGCCGCCATTTACGCTGCCACATTAGCATGGCAAGGGGTACCGCGATGGATGGAAAGACTGTCTGCCACTTTTCCGCTGGTAGGTAATCGTCACGATTGCCTACCGGGCGGAAATGGCCCATAATATGAGCCATATTATGATGTGTGCGGTGGAATGCCTTTCCATGGAGGAGACTCTGTCATGGAAAGGCATGCAGAGTTTACTTTGGGGGCCTATTGCGGGCCCCCGGGGGGTGGGGGAGTGGGTGGCTGCACTAGGGTACCCCCCTACATTGGCATTCACAAGGTGGCAGGCACCGCACTGTGCCTGTCACGTTGGGCATGCCAATGTACAACATGCATTTTCAACATTGTGGTGGGTGCTGCTTACAGCACAGCCGGCCACAATGTTGAATATGCTGGATGCGACCACCAGGGTGGCGGTCGCATCCTAATTGGCGGTGAAGGACCACCGCACCCCAGGTGACCGGTCCCAGCACCGCTAGGGTAGCGAGCGGACTTAAGTCCGCCTGCCATCCTAATGGGGCCCTATGTGTTTTGCCAGTAGTAGTTAGACAGTTTAAACTTTGGGATACCATTTATGATGTGTCCATGATTCTGACTACACTAAAATATCTGAGCAAGTGTAAATAAAGTGCGGGCCTATGTGTCTTCATACAACACATCAATGATAGCAAATCCATGCATGAAACAAAAACAAAAAACACAATTCCTCCCACACTGATCTCCCAACTATCAGTGGTAAACCCCACAACTCTAATATGGTGACTCTACTATCCAATAAAGGCAACAATGATACACTCCAGAAGGGGAGTGACATTCCTGCTAATCACAGCCCTATTTATGATGTATACCTTAATTATATATTGCTAACGATGTGTTCATGATGCTGACTAGGCCTCTATAAAAGACCTGTGTAATTATAATGTAGACCAGGCCCATGTGCCTTCATCACCACGAGGCACTGCGGGTCTTAGTAGACAGCCCTAGAATCCCCCAATGAGCAAGCTGGTACGATGTGCCCCTGTGGTCTATCTAGGTTATTTATACATTGTGTCTTCTGGCCCTTATCTTGTACTGTTTCTGGAGTCCAGGTCCGATTAGGAGGAGCGGCTCTGTGTCTCTGGCAGTTTCTTGCAGAACTTTGCACCAATGAAGAAGTGTATCTTTCCTGTCTGGTCGATCTTTAACTTAGTGAGATTAATCATAGCATATTTATAATTTCAAGTTCTGAGTGTGCTCTTTGATTCCGTGAATTTGTGCATCACCTCCTGCCTCCTCTCTTCCTCTCACTGTTTCTATTTTGGCCTTTCATGACTGTTCCCTCTGCCGCTCATTTCTCTCATGTTTTGCCTTCTGTTTATCACCTTCTTTAGCCTTGTTGTCAACTGGTTCTTCCTGCTTCTTTTTGCCTTGTTGTGACTGTTTCCTCCACCTCCTTTTTCTCCTGTTTACCTTTTCTTTTTCACCTCTTTTTCTCGTATTTTAGCCTTGTTGTGATTGTTTCCTCCCGTTTGTTTTAGCCTTGTTGTGACTGTTTCCTCCTGCTCCTCTCCCACTCAATTTCGCCACTGTTCCACCTGCCTTCTGCCATTGCCCCAACCACCACCGCCTAGCATTCCTTCTAGGACTTACTTAATGGAGGCCACAGCACGACCCCATTGAGCAGGTAAAGAACCAGCTCTCCCACGTGCTGCCAGCCCTGCAGTTGCCTCATTCTTCCTGCTCTCGCTCACTGTTGCCTTCCTCCTACCTTGACCATGGTACCTCCTCTTTTCTTATAACTATTTTGACTTTTTGTGACTGTTCCCTCTTGCACTTCTTTTTTCCCTGTTGTGCCTTCTCTTTTATCAACTTCTTTAATCTTGTTGTGACTGTTTCCTACCGTTTGTTTTGCCTTGTTATGTTTCCTTCTGCTCCTCACCTGTTTGCCTTTTCTTTTTCAACACTCTTAGCCTTGGTGTGGATGTTTCCTCACACTGATTTTTCTCCTGTTTTGCCTTTTTCTTCAGCTCCTTTAGCCTTGTTGTGACTTTTTCCTCCTGCTTGTTATTGCCCTGTTGCCCTGTTGTGCCGCTCCACTCCGGCTCCTTTTTGCTGTAATTCCTCCCATTTTCCACCTCCCACCAAGTGCCCACTGCCATCCAGCGCCCCTCCTCCCTCCCAGGACCTACAGAATGGAGGCTGCAGTGTGGCCACACCGCTGGTGCACCGGACGAGCGCCAAAGGCAAGCCCATCTGTGCATGTCTGTGCCTGCACTGCGCCCAGCACCAGAACCTCTGGTTTTCAACCCCCATGCAGATACAGCACCACTGTCCTCCATGCCCGGAACACCAGATGCCCCAGTGAACACTTCTGCCATGCCCCACTGAATTCTATGGTAGGACCATTTTTCTGTGCCAGCTGCACCTTCTCCTGCACCAGCACACCCATAATCGGGCTGTAAAGCTCCATGTCAACCTTTCACCAAGCCACATCAGAAGCTGCCCACCAACTCCACTGCTTACTCCTTAGCATATGCTTGATATGCAAGCATTCCACCGAGTTGCAGGACCTCATTATCACCCTTGCACCCAACATCGTCTTCCTCACCGAGACCTGGCTCAACTCATCATCCGCCCCTGACATCACCACAGCTATTCCAAACAGATACAAAATCACTCACCAGGACTGCATCAACAAGGGGAAACAACCTTTACAATGCAGTCATTACATCGCACTACATTTACAACGCAGTCATTACATCTCAACATCCTTTACACATGTCACTACAACACAACCATTACATTGCATGTCACTACAACACATGATACTACAATGCATGTCACTACAAAGCAGGCATTACATTGCATGTCATTACAACGCATACCATTACAACGCATAGTACCCCTACACTATCCAACACATACCCTACTGTTGCACCCCCTGGAGTTAGAATAGTAATTTGTACCCCTATACTATCCAACACTTACCTTAAGTGCAATGTAATGGTATGAGTTGTAATGGTATGTGTTGTAAATGTATAATGCGATGTAATGGAATGTGTTGTAAAAGTAGATAAAAAAAATTCATTGTAGAGGCATGCGATGTTAATGTATCCATTGTAAAGGATGTTGCGATGTAAATCTGTGTTGTAAGGGCATGCGTTGTAAATGAATGCATTGTAATGTCATACATTCATCAACAAGCCAAGAAGAGGACAAGCCATCATCCACAAAGAGAACATCCAGTGCACCGCCACCACCGACAATACCACCACACCCATGGACCTCAAGTTCAAGCTCCACCCGGAAGGCAGGTCTACCATAAGAGTCACCCTCGCATACTGACCCCTGGTACCATGCTCCAGCTTTTTCAACACCATTGCAGACTTCGTTGCGCCCCTCGCCTTGGACTCCAAGGACTAAATCTTACTTGGCAACTTCAACTGTTGCCCCCAGTGACAACAACACCACCCACCTCCTCACCAGTATGAGTGGGCCTAGGCATAACATTTTCTTTGTTTGTGGAGTTTGCTGAGTTTTTCCCGCACCGTGCTCTGCGCAGAGTGCAAAGTTCTGAGGAACTCCACGTTGCGGCACGGAGTGGAGTTTTTTCCTCTATCACAGTTTGCCAATGTTAAGTTGGCGAGCGTGAGTGAGAAAATCATACGCAAGACCACATCTCAGCAAGTTTTCTCAATGCGAGCGGTAGTAGCAGGTCGCTATCGCTCGCATCAAAAAAACTCCCCCTCGCATTGAGGAAGCTGCCGCTTGAGTAGAACATCTACTCGAGCATCAGAAAGAAGCTGGGCCCTCTTATGCTATGAGTGGGGCCATTCATGCTGATTTTACAGCACGGAACTAACACCAGGTGCTAAAAATCAGCATGAGCAGCACGACTTACCTCACTCTGCCGCTTGCGGAACACCTCAGAGCGCAGCAAAGGTTTTTGGCACTTCACGGAGTTCTAGATAACAGAACTCCGTGAACTCCACCCAGGCCTAAGTTTGATCAGCCTCAGATTCACCTAAATTATCTGCGACCACATGCACACCACAGGACACATGCTGCACCCCATCTTCATCTCCAGCAACGGCCAACGCCCCCTACTGCAGATGGAGAACAATTTCAGAGATTCCGCTGGATGGATGCCCTCACCACCTCAAACGCAGCTGCTGCCACCAGGGGTTAAGAACTTAAACACCTGGATCATGAAGTGCGCCAATAGCATCACCCCCATCAGGAGCAACAGACACAGAATATCCTCCTAAAAGGTCATCTGGTACACCCATGAACTCAGAACAGTGAAGTGTGAAAGAAAACAACTGGATAGGAGATTGTGCACCAGGAAGGACACCTGCAACAGGATGGCTTTCAAGACCTCCCTCAACCTCTACCACCATCTGCTGAGGGCAACTAAGAACCTAGCTGCACCCATCAAAACCAGCGCCAATGACAACAAATAACTATTCAACATCGTCAAAGAGTTCTCCAACCCCACAGTCAGTGAAAACATGACCTCCTTGACGTAGCTGACTTCCAGGAAGCGGCCATGTTAGACGATCTTGACACAGGCATGCCAGAAAGCTTTTGACATGCTGAAGGAGGCAATGTGCACAGCACCTGTGCTCATAACCCAACACATTTTTATATTTATGTTGCCCACTTAGCTAAGCTGATTCATTCCTTTTGGGTTGCCAGATGTATGTGTGCAATTGTCAGGTGGATGAGCAGCAATTGCCAGAAGTTGAATTTGGAGGGAAAAAAGAGGTTCTACATTTTGGAAAGGACACCTTCTTCTGGATCATTCCCGATGGCCTTAGACTCTGGGTCCCCCCCATCTGCCAGTATCCAAAGTTAGGAACCCAGGGGTAATCTTTGATGCTGAGTTGTCTTCTATAGATCAAGAGATTGAGCTCATTCTGTTTCTTTTTGATGGAAGGTTCTGACTTATATTCCTTTTGATTTGCGGAAATCAATGATCATCGCATTAGTATTATCCAGATTGGATTACTGCAAAGGCCTTTATTTGGGCATCAAACAATGTTCTCTAAATAAGCTTCAGACACTGCACAATGCAGCCAATCATCTTCTTAAGAAGATACCAAAGTTCATATCTGTTTTGGTTGCCTTGTCGGAGCTTCACTGGCTTCCAGTTACAATGAGAGTGGCCTTTAAGTCTCTCTGTTTGGCGCGAAAAAGCACTGCACAAATTCAGAACACAAGTACCTGAAAAGGAAATTTGTGTGGCACACCCCGTACAGACTGTTGTGATCTGCAGCCTCCAATTCAGTCTTTGTTGCAGTTCAGAATGCACATAGTGCCGCATTAATTCATAACATTGTGCGGAAGAAATACAAAACAACACTAGATATCTCAAATGGATTCTTCTGCCAAAATATAGCTCCTGAAAGCCAATATTTGACCAGAATGTCTGCCCTCGGCACTCAGCGTCAGGTTTGTCGCCTGCCCCAAGGCTATAAGAACAGCCCCGGGATTTATTCTCGGCAAGAGTGTCAGAGCTATAGCAAACTTGAGAATGAAGAGGCAGTGTCCTACGTAGATGATATTTATCTGACTGACAATGAATTACTTGAACACTTGTGCAGGGTGAACAACATAATAGTTAATTTTGCCAATTTGGGCTTCAAATGTAACTTAAAAAATTGAAAATTGCCCATCTCAGCATCCTATTTTTGGGATTAGAGCTGTCAAGTGAAGGCAAAAGCCTTGCAGCTAACCTTTTAGAAAAGTGCACGCTAATCCAGCCTCCAAAGACTCTGAAGGGTTTACAATCAATTTTAGGATTTCTAAATTTCGGCAGAACATACATTCAAGACTATGCAGAAAGAGTAATACCTTTCTACGACCTGATCAGACCAAATTTCACAGCAAATAAGTGGACACAAAAACATGCAGACACTCATCGTTCAGTTCAGGCTGACATGATAGCTTCAAAATCAATCAATCAATCAAGGAATTTGTATAGCGCGCTACTCACCCGGAGGGTCTCAAGGCGCTTGGGGGAGGGGGGTCCGCTACTGCTCGAACAGCCAGGTCTTGAGTTGCTTCCTGAAGGAGAGGTGGTGTTGGGTCAGACGGAGGTGGATGGGGAGGGAGTTCCAAGTCTTGGCTGCCAGGTAGGAGAAGGATCTTCCTCCCATGGTGGTTCTTCGAATGCGTGGAACGGCGGTGAGGGTGTGGCTGGTCGATCGTAGCTGGCGGGTGGGAGTGTAGAAGGTCAGGCGGTTGTTGAGGTACCTGGGGCCCACTTGCAGACATGAGTAAACATCCGCAACATGGTAATATTGGTCGTTCTCAGGTTATATGAGTATACCTACATCAATGAAGGTGAGACAGTTCAATGAAGGTGAGACAGTTCCAATCTCGCACAATCTCATTTGTACACAAATGCTGAAAATCAATTTGCAGCAACAGAAAGAGTACTGACGGCAGCACAGACTGCTGTAGGGAGAGAAAGAGCACTAGCACAGGGGAAACACAGTATCGTTGTGAACCGGATACCGAATGTTAGCCCTAGCATCCCTGGCATGGTTTTCCGTGACTTTTTACCTCTACCTCTTGATTTTTTGATGCTGTGGTGGATTTAGTTTTTTCTGGCTTAGATGCTTTGGGCACTTTGCCACTGCTGATCAGTGTCAAAGTGCTAGTGCTCCCTGTGCAAATTGATATTGTGATTGGTTCTCCTTGATTGGCATATTTGTTTTACCATTAGGTCCCTAGTAGAGTGCGCTAAGTGTGCCAGCGTGGGTAAATCAAATGCTACTAGTGGGCTTGCAGCACTGATTGTGCCACCCACATGAGTAGCCCTGAAAAGAGGTCTCAGGCCTGCCACCTCAGTGCCTGTGAATCGTTTGTTAACTGCCATATCGACTTGGCAAGTGCACCCACTTGCCAGGCCTTACCTTTCACTTTTCTTACACATGGGACACCCCTATGGTAGGCCCCAGGTACCCCCCTGGGCAGGGTGCAGTGTATATGAAAGGTAGGACATGTACTGGTGTGTGTAACATGTCTTGATAGTGAAATACTGCCAATTTTGTTTTTCACTATTCAAAGGCTAACTTACCCATAGGACAGAATGGGGAGTCCTTTGTAACATTTTACAAGTATATCTTCCCATAGGGATAAGGTAGAAAAATTGAGTTTAAGCCCCTGAACTAAAAATGTAATAACACATCTTTTAGTATAGATGTTTTTTAAATTGTGTGTTTGAAAATACCACTTTTAGAAAGTGGCTATTTTTTTTGTTCAACCTTCTTGTGTGCCTCTTCCTGTTTGTGGATTGACTATCTGGCTTTGGAGTGACAGGGGCTGGGGAGGTGCCGTGGCTCCAGGAGTCTGAATGAGTTACCACTAGGCTGAATAGGCGTGATCTGCATTTGGAGTTGTGGGAGAAGTAGCACCTTGTACCTGAATAGGGCTGTTCCTGAGTTCCACATTGCAGGCTCAGCCCCCTGTGGTGTGTCTGGGACCAAAGCCCACACTAACAAAGGATGTTGTTGTGAACTGGCAGAGTGCCCCCAAAACTGGTTTGAACCAGGCTCAGAGCCCCTTGCACAAAGAGAACAAAGACATTTTGGGGTATAAGTATTGAACCTAAAACTCCTGAAGTTTAGATCATTCCAGGAGTTCAAGAGGAACCTTTGCCGAGAAGAAGAGCTGAAGAGACTGAGTAGAACTACTACCCTTGCTGTGTGTCTGGGGTTGGCCTGCAGTTGCTGTTTCTGCCAAGGAAAGGAGAAGGACTGCTATGTGCTGTGTCCCCTGCTAGAAGGATATCTCCAAGGGCCTGAAGTGAGCTGGCCTCCTGTTCATAAGTCTCAGGGACACAAAGACTTCACTCCCAGCTCCCTTGAACTCTGCTGTCGTGAGTTCTGACCTGCCTTGAGGTGCCTGGGCCTTTGGAGGTTGTTGCTGCTGTTTGGGAGCTGGAAGAGAGAAATAACTCAAAGAACTACAGAAACCGATGCATCGCTATTCTTGTGGCTGTTTTTCCGACGCATCTTCACGGTGCAAGAAGAATTTTCATGCATAGCAGCTCCTCTGCGAAAACAGTCGCAGAATCAACGCATCGAGGGATCGCAGCTGAAGAGGACCCACTCCCGCATCGATCGCCGCTCCATCCTGAAGATCCACACATAGTATCTGTGCGACACGCTTACCCGATGCATCACCTGCAGACCGCAACCGGCACGAAGAATCGACGCATCACTCCCCCTACAGACCAGAATCGACGCAACCCTTCCTCTACATGCAGTTGGACTGTTGCATCGCCTCCTCAGGGTCTTAGGAGTGTTGCATCTCTTTGTTTTCTGACGCTGCAGCTGTTTGGCTTGGTGAACTTTGACGCAACTCCAGGTACTTTGGTGAAAAATCACGCATCCATAGATTTCGATGGTACAAGTTCTTGAAAGCTTTTGAAAGTCATATTTTTAACTTTGTATGTTGGATTTTTGTTGTTTTGGTCTTGTCAAGTTTAGAAAAAGATACTTTCTTTTTCTAAATCAGTGTGGTGTACATTTAGGATAAGCCTGTCTGCTCGTGCCAAGCTACTGAGGGGGTGAGCAGGGGTTATCTAAGTGTGTTTCCCCCATACCCTGACTGGAAGCAAGGGTCCCTATTTGGATAAATGGACCTACCTCTGCCAACTAGAGACCCCCATTTCAAACACTGGCTTTAGAAGCAGTGACAAAAGCCAGCATTCCAAATGCACAGGCACTGCATCCATGTTGGATTCAATGAGCTAATTCTCTCACTGCAACAGATGTAGAATACAGATATGATCCTACAGTGAAAACACAAGCATTTCTGTAGTATGAACAAGAATACCCTCTCCCGAATTGAATCTTGCCTCTTGATCAGTATGAATACATCATTTACACTGATGGTTTTGCCCAACTGGCTATTGGAAGTAAACAGCAATATAGCGCTGCATGTGCTATAGTGAAAGGTCGAATGTGGAACGGCAAGTTCCATCCCAGCAATATGAATACGCAATCTCTGGGAGATTGTACAGCGCAGCTGGCAGAACTGAAAGCCTTGATACTAGCACAACAGTATACAGATTGGAATTCCCCTCACTGATTGTGTGCGATTAGTTTTACTATGTGCAATCTTACAATGAATATCTACACTACTGGGGCCAGAATGGGTTCAAAGACTTCAAGAGTTACACGATAAAACACAAATTGTTATGGGAACGAGTGGCAAAGCTGAAAGCATGCCTGCCACGGGCTCAAGTTATTCACATCTTGAGTCATCAGTGTGTTGGCATACAGGTTGAAGGGAATTCAATGGCTGATGAAACTGCCAAGGCAACTGTGCAAACTGCTGCCATTGCCGCAATCACTCGTTCACACACACAAATAGACGGAGATATACTAGTAGCTATCAATGCCACAAAGAACGGCTCTGCCGTCCTGCCAAAAGCCTTTCTACTCAAGTACCTCTTCAAGTTAGATGCGCACAACACACTTTATGCTCAAATTCCATGAGTGAGGGATAGAGTAATACCAAACCAAGATCGCAGATTAGGTTTAATATTGGCTGCGCACGAGGGTCTGGGCTCAGCACACGCAGGAGTCACTGCAACAATTTCATTACTGAAGCAGCGTTACTGGTGGTCGGAGTTGACAAAACAAATGAAGGACTATGTCCTAAAGTGCGATATTTGCCAGCAGTTGAAGGGGTCCACCATTCACAGGCCACCGCAAACACCATTACTGATTTCGGACAGACCGCTCGCATGTGTCTATTTGGACCACTGCGGCCCCTTAAATTCTGACGGGGCTTACATTTACTTCTTGGTGGCAGTGGATTCATGCTCTAGATTCCTATGGGTTTGGCCCCAGCGCTCAGCTGACGCTTGAACTGTTATGAAGGATTTGTGAGTCTTCATCGAGACATACACAATTGGCCCATTACATTCTGACCGTGGTCCTGCGTTTAGTTCTAGGACTTGCAAGGAAGCCATGGAAAGTATGGGTGTGGCCTTGCAGTACTCCTCCCCCTACCATCCTGAGGGAAATTCGGTGGTGGAGGAAAAAAAACAGGACCTATAGTAATCCTTAACAGCAAGAGTATTAGGCGCAGGTGGTAGTTGGGTCAATCACCTATATGGGGTCCAGAGGGCACTAAATAATATGCCAAGAAAATCATTTGGAAGTCGTACCCCTTATGATCCTGTTTGGGACAAGTATGTGGGTACCTAATCTTGATTGTGCCAGCACAGTGGCGGATGCAAAACCATTTGAACTGAATGACCGTTTGGTTGTTTTACAGGAACTTAATGAATTCTGAGCTTTACAAAGCAACACGCAAGTCAAACGTACTGCAACAGGGAAAGTGAAACCAGTTCTGCCAAGACCTGCCTGGGTCCCGAGATTGGGGACCTGGTCAGGGAAAAGATCGTGGACAGAAGAGTACTTCTTCCGCCTCTTACCAGCAAAAAAGAAAAAAGATTTGTCTCCATTGATCTGATCAAACTGTATCATGGGGTCGACTCTCAACAGTAGGCCTCTTGGGGTCCTGAGTATCTTCTCTTGCTACTATACAGGAAGTTCAGATGGAAAGACTAATAACCTTGCAAGACTCCACTAAACAATGTGAAGGAGTAACAAATAATGGAGTACAAATCACACCAGTTGAAATTGAAAAACATAAAGAAGAAACAACAATGCAAGTTGCATTTTGGCCCAACAATGATGTCTACATGAATGTGCCCTCAAACAACACATCTGCCAGTTCTACAAACCCTGATGAGCTACCAAAGATAGATCGAACTGCGTCTGGCTACTTTATGAACTTCAATGATTTCTCTTCAGATCCAAGTGAACCTGATCAAATGCCACCCACTTCAAAGAAAAAATCATTTCGCCAATTCTATCTTTTGCTCAAAAAGACTTACTTAGTGCCACCTTGTTGCATATTTGATTCGCAATAGGGGTAGTATACCTGTTAATTTAGATTGGCACAGTGACTGTCTTTTTTCTGCTTCTGAGCGGACATTATCTCCCAGAATGCTCTGCAGTACAATCTGTGAACTTGGTCCTGAAACCACATATGTCATCACACCGTGAACAAAGAGACTTGTCCCTGGTGAACATTACAGCAATTCCAATACCGGATGGTATAGTTTGGGATAAAGTTTCTTATGATGTATATGGCCCCATTGACCATTTGAGAATTCCACATTTGTTTAAACTTTCTTTCAATGATTTCATTACCCTCAACCCTGATGATTGGGACATTTAGACTCTAAACACTATGCTCACAGATTTCGAACAATCTGCTGCATTTTCTTACAGGGCATTGTATGAGGATACAACTGACTATGATGCCATGTTTTATTACCAGAATTATGTTCATCTTTTTTTGCATAGAGCAAGTGTGCCACACACTGCTAATGTATACCATCAATGTGAACATTGCCCAACATCACCAAAAGGTAGTTCTGCCACGTTCGCACAGACGTTTGCATACTTTTAGGGGTTCAATACATCCAACCTAGAATCGTTTTACTACAAACCTGCACAGACTAAAACAACAGTGAAGAAAATTATGCTAACAAATACAAAGCTGATATATTCAGCACCTTTTATCTCCCAACTTTCTATACAGGGTTTCGACTACTGGAGAGACAACATAGACACAAAATCTATCTGGGGGCAAGAGAGTGGAAGGTTCAGGGAACTGAGGCTTTCTTCAGAGCTTGCCATTACAGATTATTTTCCTGAACAGAACAGTGAAACAGACTACCTGTTATGGGTTTGCAAAGATCAAAGACCTGAAAACACAGAGCATCCCTTCACCCACACCTAAGGTTTTCATGAATAACACACTAACAAATGAGGGGACATATGGTACAAGTACATACAATTCCTCATCTCCCCTTTGGAAAGGTTGGTTGGTTTGGCCTGTAGACAAGAATATGTATAACTCAAGATTCAAGGGTACCACCGAAAGGGTTTAGTATCCATAGACCAGGCCCACGCTATGTACACACAGCCCACATAGGGGTAGAGACTTCCAATAGTGTCGGGAGGTTGTGCCTAGATTGGCTAAAGACCTCAACACTTTCACAGGTGAAACAACACTTGTCCCTTCTGTTAGACACCATAGATCTTAGGGATTTCTCGTTAAGCTACAAGAAACCACGTAGGTAATGCTTCTTATATACCACCTATAATGAGGTTTGGAAAGTCTCCTAACAGGAAGCTGCAGAGAGACTTTGTGAAAAAGATAGAATTAACCTAGAAAAGGCCTTAGCTGTGGTAAGCAATGGCATGACCACTCTCTTCTCTCATATCTATTCACTGGGCAACATTGTCTCCTCAGCTATCGACATAATAGAACAACTTTTGTCTATTCGACAACATGGGTAAGCACAGATACGTTCTAATATGCTTTTAAGCTGCAAGCTTCAATCATTACGTTCTGGCCAAGTTCTATGGCGATAATAGACACAAACCTGTTTTCGGCTTACAATCTAACTGAAAGACAATTGACCATGGCATACAGAGATGCGAAGTACACCATGCTGCTCATTGAAAAAATAATGAAGTTACCTTTTACTGTAGCAGGATTACCATCTACGGAATGGTTAATCCATGGCTATATCACACTGCCAATCATGACATTCCAATTCCAATACTGCCTGAAATATTACCCAGTAGGAAGGTATGAAGTATTAGGTGTAGGGTATATACGAGAAACCTGGGAGTTACCATCCACTTATAGGTGCAGGAACAAGGAGAAGGAAGTTTTCTTGAGTGGTTCAAACTGCGAAAAAGGCCTTGAGTGGGTCTTTAGTGTGTAAAGTAATATATCGCTGCACAGAACATGTAATAGGTCAAAAGCAAACTTGTCCTGCTTACTGAAGGGTTCGCCGGCTGCTGTAATTCATCCAGTTTTTGAGTTACTTTGCAATGGGAGTTACTTGATGCTAAATGACCAAGGCTGCTGTGGTATGATGCCCTTCATTGCTTATCTAATGACGGTCAACTCCAGGGTTAATTGTTGAAAGCAAGTATTGTTTCCCCCAGCTCCCACAGTTAGAGAGGCACCACTGTGGCCTTCACTGAATGTATCCAACATAGGGTTTGATTCTTTGAGCAGACTGAAAGCCATGCTGTTTCAGCATAATGTCGCCTTAACTTCAGCCCAAGAGAACTTTGATCTCCAAGTGGCAAGGTCTTATGCAGAAATACAGGTTTTGGTCCATACAAACTTCCCGCTCCATTTCAGAGAAATAGTCCATCGTATCTTTAACATGTCTGATACGCGGGGGACTGTACACTTATTTATGAGCATTGGATCAGGTCTGTTAACCACCTTTCAAACCATTTTCACAGTGATTCCATCATTTATACACTCCACATTTGGAAGCATTTTTGGAGGGCTTCCTTTGGTCCTGCTTTCAATAGCGGATATCCTGATTTTAATTATATTGCTTTGCAATGTATGTCAACATCACTCGAGACATGGAGAGAACACTACTGGAGTGACGTTGTCGTGAGCGATTGATGTTCTTCCTGGGTATACCTCGGCTGCGAGAGCTGAGTGAGCATTGGTACCTGTCTTTCAGACCGGCCTGGCTTGACTGCATTCTGCCAGTACTCTGCTGCCTCTTTTGCGGATTCAGACTCGTGTTGGACCTCTGTCTGACACTTCCATTGGTTGCGCCACCGGACATAGACATGCTCCTGGTGCCCTTACGGGCCCATGTGCACAGTTGTCCACAGCGTATTCCCATTTTGCTGAAGGCATTCCTAGAGCCTCCACGGGACGCTTCAGCTCCTGTTGGAATGGAGATTGGCTCCACCATGGATGTACAGGCATCCGTCTCAGGTGAACAGGCATCTAATACTTCCCTGATGGCTGCCGTGGGAACTAGTGATGACCACCTCTGCTCACTTGATATCATACTGGAGGTGCTAGAAGGACTGCCTCCTGCAGATGATATGTTCAGTGATGTTGAGTCTTCAGAGCAGGATTCTTAAACAATCTGGCCTCTCCTGTACTGGGAACCATTTGTACAATTTTTAAACATGTACCAAATTGAAGGTCGAACTGACATTGTTTTCTTCTCTGCTCCATCTGAACATAATGACTTTTGAGGTGCTCAGAAAAACAATGACATTATATTCAAAATATAGAGGGTCTTTTGTGAATGCTTTTTTAGGGAAGAATGCTTTCGATATAGACCTTACTTTTAGGGACATTTTTTAAGACATTTTAAAGTGCTTTTTAGTATGCTTTTTATATGATGTTGTACCTTTTTCAGCATTTTCTATCATTAACTAGCTGACCTTGTTGACCTTTTTGGATGAGGAGTGGGTGTCATGTCCTTTAGGATAGTCCCATCATTTACATACCAATTACATACCTTTTCTCCCATACACATGAAATAACGGTCCTACACAGGTGACCTTTTACCTAGTAGCTTACTTCTGTCTCTCCGACATCAGGCTCTTGGTACCATATCTTAATCCCTGTACCTGACGTACATAAACATGTCCCCAGGCACGGCAGAGTTATTCTGTATAAGGGTCAGGTCAGGGTTTTCATCCATGGCCAACAGCCAGCTGTGCATGTTCATGTTTGTTTAGAAAAGGATTAGCAGAGGATTAGCGAATGTATTCAAAACATATTCTAGAAGAAACCATGGAGTGACCACTTTTGTATAAAAGACCCTCACTTCCCCTTAAAAACACAGAGGAGAATTCCTTCCAGGCTGGCCCGAGGCTCTGCTGGCTGATCCTTCGACAGGCAGAGATCTAACATCCCTTGCGGGGTGCCATACTCAATGCAGAGAAGGGATCCTTCATTCAGAACCATCAGGTGAGGCATTAGCACTTCCTCTGGGGATTCTTGGCTCCATTAGGATCTATCCTAACATTTACATACACATGATTCACCTACATATCTAGGGTAGGTACATTTAGGTAGGCTACACATCGGAGTACACCAATGCTATTGTTTTATAAAATATGCTTTTATTCATCTTATTAGCACTATGGTAGAAATGTACCTACTTTTTACGATATTGGTACTAGCGATTACATTTGTCTGCTCCTGTCTTTTAATTGTCTCAGCTAATATGTTTCATACTAGACTAATGGTTGATCAATAAATATTTAAGACACCATTCCAATCATCATTCTATGTGTATTCTGAGAAAAGCAAGCGGGGTGACTGAGCAAAAGATACCGTATTGTTACCACGATACCTGAGGAATCAGGGTTTTCATGTTCAGTGGTTACCAGAAACTACCTATACCGCTGTAGAATACATGGGGTGATAGGTGCATTGTAGAGCTAGCTGGTTTAACGGCTGACTCATCCTGTGGGGGTGTCCAGAGTCTTTCTGCACACCAAGCCCTCAGTTTAGGTCATTCAAAACGCGCAGGTCCTGGGGGGGTCCTATGAACTACAAAACACACCGAAGCAGAAGCGGAGGATGCTCCTTCTCCCACATTGCAACAAAGACTTGAAACAGTCTCCCTCTGCTGCTCCAAACCACCACCTTACTTCCAGAATTCTGAAGGGCCCTCAAAACCTGGCTGTTTAAATAAGCCCACTGGGACCGGAAAGTGCTTGTATACCCTAAAGGGTGATTAGCAGCGCTGTGTAAATCCCTTGATTGTTGATTATAGTGGAATGGTCCCTTTTCTCTGGCCAGTCAAAGTGCAATATTGCAGTTCCAATAAATAAGAAGTCTTACTAATAGCGGGTGTGGGGGTGTGCCAGATAGTGGTCAGAGCACCAATGTTCTATGAGGTCACTCAACTAGGAAAACTTCAGAGAAGCTAGATCTGCTAAACAAGTCCATCAACAGATACTCAGCATACATTACTGGATTGCTCATGCAAGTGGATATACAGGTCTTACTATCCGTAGGTTATTTCACCAAGACCGCGCCTCTAAGTCCTTGCTCTTGGAGGCAATTGCAGCAAACCATCTTCTTCAGTTTTTGAAACTTCTCACTCAAGGCTGCAGCATCATTTTCTATGTCGGAGATGCGATGTTCAGCTCTGTCGAGTCTAGCATTCTACCTCTCTATCCTTTTGGTAATATGGTCTAATTGGGATCTCATCACATCAATTTTCTTTTGTCCATAAACTTCAAACTATTTTTGAGCTTCAAGAGAACGGCAGTGTTATTACCAATAAATTCTGACTGCACCACATCATCATCTTCAGTTGCTGGGTTAAGGTTTACTGCTACACGTTTAGCAGGTTTCTTCTGATGAAAGGCCAGCTTTCTATGCTTCTTTTCAAATTTCTCTATTGTGTTTTAGGCACCTGTCAATCATGTGTGTGGTTTTATGTTTAATATGCACAGTGTCTCCTGTCTCCAACACACCAGTAATCACCTAGAACTGCTATTTTGTTCACATAAGCGGTATAAGTATATTTTGCCAGCCTATGTGCACCCACTGCAATATCTACCATTGGTTCCACAATGCTGTATCAGCTCTGGGTGTATGGCCTGCCTTTGAAAGCTGTCATAGATGACATCCTCTGGGTATTTTCAGTTTGGCCTTATATTTATAGTAATTGAGCAGTCTGCAATAGGTTGACTAGCAGTCCTGTTGATGAAAGGGCCCCACAGTGAATCAGCCACATCACAGTTCATGACCAGCAGTAACCTTCACTCGCACCCCTTCAATTCCTGGCTACATTTCAGAGATGAACTCCTAGATCTGGCAGACACATTTTAGCCATCACAGTCTGAACAAAGTAAAATATGTCAATCAAATCCCATTGCCAACCTCTGAGGGCACTCAGCTTGTGTCATCATACGCTTCTCTCAATGGCCCACAGAAGGCCTCGGGTCCACAGGTGTTCTCTCATCAGCCGTGGGGCCCCTGGTGACATAGAAACTCCTAGCAATTCACCAGTTTGGCAGTCTTTCCTGGACCTGGTGCTAATTAGGGCAACATCAACCCAGAGAGCTGCGCAGAAAGAGTCAGACAGACATGCGCAATTTGAGGGGGGTCCAGTATGTCCCGCTCAGCTCAGAGGGAGGGTAGTGGGAGAGTCTCAGTCTTACCAGTCACACCTCTCATGGTCGGGCCTTCGAGGCTCCTCCGCTACTGTAGGCCACTGTGTTGCACATGAGGAAAAACCATCACAAACTCTAAAAAATGGGCCCACATGGATCTTGTGTGCTGTGAGCCCCTCATTTGCTCAAGGCCTCATGAACAGTCCCTGCTGTGGCATCAAACAAGGGTAGAGTGGGCTTGGCGCAGGAGCTCCTATTTCAAGTGTCCATCTTGGTTTTGGTTCTAGAAATGGTCCAGTCCTGGATAGCTTAGCACCTGTCCTTCTGGATTTCTGCAGTTCTGCAGTACCTTTTTTCTATCACCGCTGCACAGATCACAGACATGTGGAAGCTCTCCCATGTGTTACCACTTTACAACATCCTAAAACTAACTTGTCTGTTTTATACAACTACCATCGCAGCTCCTTATTTTCGGCTCCCACCAAGATCCTGAAGAAACACATTAAAACTCAATTCTCCCACCGCCTTGAAAACAACCACTCCATAGTTCTGAGACAGCCCTGGTCTCAGTTACTGATGATCTTAGAATGCTGTTCCCTAAAGGAAACTCAGCCACCCTAATATTTTTAACCTCTTGGCCGCATTTTCTACCGTACCTCATGCTATTCTGTTCTGATTCTGCGCCTTTTCCGAATGGGAGTGTGCTAATACACCTCAGGTTGATGGAATGTTCTATGTCAGATAGATTTCAATCAATTTTCATGGTCCTGTTCACATTCAACCTTGTAGCTGTATCCTGCGGAGTACTCAAGGGCTCATAACTTAGTCTAGCACTTTGTAATGCCTATGATTTTCCTCTAGCCATGCTGGTAATTGGCTTCGGCCTGGTTTAATATGCCGATGACATTCAAGTCATTGTGCTGGTCTTAAGTGGCACTGAGCATGAATGTGGATGAGAGGCAACTGCCTCAAGCTCAATTATGATAAGACTGACACCCTTCTCTGAGGGTCTTCTGAATTGGGAGGACCCCCCTGCACCTGCAGCCTATGTTAAGGATCTGGACATTTCCTTTCATCACTAATGTATCTATTCCATACAAATAAGCCAGGTTTCTTCAGTTTCCTACATATTTCAGGAAAAATCCTTTCTCTTCTTCCCTTTTCTGCTATGAAAATTGGGATATATACTCTTATAACATCCCAACTAGATAATCGTTGAGGGTACTGCCCCATCGCCCCTCAAAGGTATCATTACTCTCTCTGTGCCAAGCTGGGCGAAAACATGTTAGAACCCAAGAAGTTTGCTACACTGACTGCCACCACCCACTTCCACACCGCCAAAGCTCACCGCTGGCCACCTGCTAGAATACGAGTTTTCTTGTTGCCTGGCAGGTGGCCATTTGGTGTTCCCAGAGCGGTGCCTTTGAATAAGGCACCGCAATGGGTACACCAAAACCTATTCCAGCACAACATGGACTCTGCAGTCCATGTCATGTAGAAGAGAGGGTGCATGCACACAGGGGGCACATCATGTGCCCCCCTGTATGCATCTCCAGGGCCTGAGGCATGAGGGGGCCCAGTTCTCTCACTGCCAGCCTTTTCATGGCAGGATCATCGCCATTAAAAGGCTGGCAGTGAGGAAACTCGTAATATGATTGACGGTGCCGCAACAGCACCACCAGCATATTACTGTCTGACACCATTGCAACACCGTCGGGGAATGTCTGCTCCCCGGCGGTTGCAGCGGGCCTGTGTGGTCCGACCACAACACTTAGAATAGGGCAGTCGGATCATTGGTGTGGCGGTAGCCGCCACGCCACTGTGTGTTTGGCAGTTCTACGGACCGGCAAACTCTTATTCACCCCCTAAGACTTCTCATAAAGAGATGTCAAGGAAACTCGGTACAGAATCTCCTCTTGGAGAGTCATGAAAGGGGGCAGAATGGGATGCGTCAAAGGAAAGGATGAGTGAAAACTCAATCAGTCTGCTATGCATCAAACGGGTGGAAGAATCTGCCTAACATAGTGTAGGAACTCACACTAATAGAAACACATGTTTTCAATGTTTAAAAATGTATTATATTGTTTTTTTACCTAATGTTGACCAATAAGGTTTCAGGACGCTGCTGGGAACAGGTCTACTCCCCATATTCTCACCAGAGTACAATTGTCTTTTAACCATGTGTCCTTGAATGTTGAGGCACGTGCTTTCTTGTTTTAAAAAATGTCTTGCCGTGAAACAGCCTTTCTGTTATCTGCATCTCTTGCTGTGTGAACCTCACTATCAATCGACTAACACAACAAATGTCTATTCATTAGCTAATAAACAGTAGCTTCTGAAATTCCAACATCAGCAGCAAAGACAAGAAAACAACCTGCACTACTGTTGTTTAAAGTGAAAAAGAAGCATTTCTGCATTAACAGGCTTTCATGTTAGATCATGTTGACTTTAGTCATGTCCTATTTAAATTTGAGCAATAATTCTGTGACAGGCTTATAAGTTGGTTATAAGTTGGTTATAAGTATGGTTGCCTTCTACACTTTTTTCATTACATACACTTCATTTTTAGACGTAAATCCTGCACATTGCATTTTAAATAAAGCATTTTGTAAATAATCAAATTTGCATTAGTGCATGCATTTCTCAAACAATGCACAAATGACAAAATATTTCATTTAATTCACAAACAAATATATAAAAAAATCAAAAATCTAATTCATTTGAGGCTACTCATCATCCATACTATATTCTGTTTGTTGCACTGTCATTGCTCCTTCAAATTCATCTGAGGATACTAAGTTAATTTTTAGCCTCCAATTTTAAAATCCTACACATTTATACACACTTAGGGGCAGATTTATGTTGGTCTTGCAACATTTTTACGCCGCCGTTGCGTCACTTTTGTGATGCAGCAGCGTTTTTTTTAAGCAAAATTTATAAGGTGACGCATCTATGGAGATGCGTCACGTAATCGAAGATGCGACGGGATTCAGTTGCGTCAGAATCGGCTGCGTCGCGTAACTTTTAATACATGCAAGGTAGGCGTTCCCAACTAAAAAGCGACGCATTACTAACGCAGGCATATTCATGTAATTTCCGTCGACGCATCTACGCAATGCATCATGCAAATAAGATAATGCGTCAGAAAACCTGCGCCTCATAAACCCACGCGCAAGAAATGACGCAAGTTCACCAGAACTTGATTTAACGTGCTGCAGAGCATATTGGAAGCATAGCAAGCAACATGGACCTGCTAATCCTCCAGCTGGGAGTTGCACAAAGAAGACAACAACCACCCCCACAACCAATCCCACTACCTCACCCTCCACCATCACCACAAAGGCAGCGCAGGAGAAAGGAGCGCATCTTCCGTCCAAGGACCACCCTCATTGGACTCCGGGACGAACAAGTCATAAAACTGTATCGGATCAGGAAAGCGTCCATACTGAATCTGTTGCAGCAGATCACACCACAGCTCCAGGCTCCAACTCAAAGGGGTAACAATGTCCCACCCCTGACAAAGCTACTGGCGGTATTACATATGTTGGCCTCTGGATCATTTCAAATAACAGCTGCACAAGTGGCAGGGGTGTCACAGTCATCTTTCTCCGGCTTCCTCCCTTCGGTCTTGGATGCCATTCTTCATCTCACACCACAGTACATACATTTTCCCGACACACACCAGCTGCAGATGGACATCAAACAAGGATTCTATGCCATTGCTGGATTCCCCCATGTGCTTGGAGCAATGGACTGCACGCATGTACAGCTCGTACCACCTGCAGCTACGGAACACCTTTACCGCAACCGAAAGCACACACACTCCATCAATGTCCAGGCCATTGTGGACCATCGGGGACAATTTGTCAATGTCCTTGCTAAATACCCTGGCAGTGTGCATGACTCCTATATCTTCAGAAATAGCATCATCAATAACCGTTTTGAAAATGGCCAATATGGCAACGGGCTTCTTGTAGGTAAGCACTAAATAATGTATATACAAGTATATTATGCAACAGCAGCTTCTACTATGCCACATTACAGCCATATTACATGCCCTTAGGTCCAAATGATGCAATACATCAATGTGGAAATGCATTGCCACATATACACTATAACCACACAACATACTGGACAAACCTGCAGACACAAATAGCAGCATAACTTAAAGGCCCAAGGGACACCAGATAGGAATGCATGGAAATATCACACATCAAACTTTGTTGATCACCAAGTCAAACTGACGACATATGCACACATGGCATGTAACTCAAATTAACTATTGAAAGGTGCAGTACGAAATGCATGTAAATAGCAAAATAATACTATTAGAATGGGCAACAATGTTTATACAAGTGCACATAGCAATTACACACCGTAAGCATGTATTGGTGCACCATCTGATAAACTGACCTGTTCAGGGGCCAGATTGCTCATGTAGGTCAGCAAAGGGAAGGAGCACGCCATCCTCATACCAATCCACAATATCAGTCATACCCTTTGTCTGCCAAACAGACAGTCGCCCCTTGTCCCACAGTGAACTGATACCTCACACATGGATAATGCGATGTCACGTGCATATGGGACATCAAGGTTTGCCCCTGTCAAGCTCCCCATCCAACCTCGCCATGCTGTTTTGAGTTCCCCTGGGAGGCTGCCTGCTGGAATATGGAGGTACAGTACAATTTGAGAGAGTATTTGAAGGGCAGGGCCCTCTGCCCCTTTTCCACAGTGTCCAGCAAACAATCACCCATGTTCTGCATGAACCCTGTAAATTGGTCTGCTAGATGATATGAGTTGCAAAAAGCAACAGCCCATCCCCCCACTTAGCATGCACACATCATAGCAGTCAAGGCCACACACTGTCTACCCACCCCACACAGGAACACCATAAACATGGACTTGAGTAGTTTCAAAGTTTGCGCAGGTAGCCATAGTAGACATAGGACACATGCGATGTATACTGATGTCAGCCTAAAGTAACACATATCTATTACCTTCCAATTACAGCTGATCAAGGATATGGAGTCCAGATGTGGGTGATGACACCATTTGGCAATCCAACCACTGAAGAACAGAAGGCATACAACCATGCCCATTGCCGGACAAGGAACATCATAGAACGGAGCTTTGGAATTCTGAAGTCAAGGTTCCGTTGCCTCGATGTATCAGGCGGAAGGCAACTTTATTCCCCGGAAACTGTCTGCAAAATCATTCTGACATGTGCAATACTACACAACATCTGTGTCAAAACAAATGTGCCCTGGGAGGAGGAGGAACAGCAGCCTGGACAGGTGGACGATGTTGATCATGTGCAACCCGAAGTCCAAGACATCCGCCACACGGCAGCTGGGATCCGACGACGCACACACATAGTGACACAATTCTTCACATGATGTTGAAAATTTAAGTCAGTTACAATGTACAATAAATTACATTTCACAATTTCAAGTCGCATCGTCAAGTTTGTGTCCATTAACTTTCAAGTTCAAATGATAGATATATACATGTGCAGATGTACATGAAACTGCTGCTGCATGCCAGTCCAAGGACGTTGGTTGTGACAAGCTGTGGCACTGCCGTAGCACAAGAATGCAACATCCTCTCCAAAACATGTATCATAGTTGTGTGCAACCTTATTTTGCATGAATAGATGACATGCAGTGAATCATGCACACTTGCACCATGAGTTAATGATGTGTGTGTGGTGGGCCTGACAAGCATTGCTGCTGAAAGTGGCCCCAAATATCACGCATGTAAAAACATGTGCAAAAGCTCCTTGGGATGCTGATGTCTCACGTATGGACATGTGAAAAGTGATGCAGCAGTTCCGCCGTGGATTAGAAAATAACCTACATGTCTGCGCAGAGTCACAGGTTAAGCAATGACATGCAGGCACTGCCAACAATGTGTGATGTAATGTTAGTCACCTGCTGTGCAAGTGCAACTTGGAAGTACCACTCACAGACCAATCATAATTCACTCAGAATTTAGACACATATTACTTTAAATGGAAATGTTGGTGAGAAGAAGCCACACAAGTCAACATTCAATAGGGCAACATGTTGACACAGGATACACACATGTACCATACGTTACACATCCCTTGAACAACAACTCGGGGTAGAAGGACAAGCCCCCTGTGCCACCAGAACATCACTTTGTCTGATGGACTGGTGGTGCATGGGGACCATCCATATGTACAGGGAGAGGAAAACCCACCCTGTGTGACTTTACATCTCCTTCTAAATACATTCCCTTTACACGCAGCACTTAGCGGAGAAGTTGAGTGCCATGTACGTTGCTGTAGTAGTTCACACACAACACACATGGAACAAGATACATATCCAGATAGACCAAATGATTGAAAGTCTGGAGATGCATCTGAATACTAAACCACCCTAGAGGTGGCGTAATGATTTGCAAAAAGGAGACATTCCGGGCCAGATTACGGACTTCTTGCGCATCTGTCAATCAACAGGGATGCACCAGAAGAGTATCGATGCATCTGCCCACCCGTGCGCCAACACAGATGCGCCGCATTTACAATGTGGTGCACCGTTGCGCACGGATGTGCAGATGCGTGTCGCATCCCCCTGTGGCAATGCGGTGCATTGCTGGAGTTGCGTTGCAAGTGAAACGTAGGTCGAGCAAGTCTAGTGTTGCCCCTATCCCGAACATGCTGCCTCAATCCTTATGCATGCTTCAAGAAGGCGCAGGCTTTTGACGCTGCATGGACGTCAAAATGACTGAGTGGAATCTTGTACATGTCACTCAGCCACTTTTCTGAGGCTTTCCTGCACTGGAAGGCCACCCCCCTCACCCCCCTGCCAGGAACACCCACATGTTGCGCAGGGCTGAACAATGTGACACATCTCACTAGATGTGTCACGTTGTAAATAGCCAAAAGCATAGCACTGTCTTTGCCCCGCCACTGCATCACAAAACTGATGCAACGGTGCCGCAAATATGGTGTAATGGGATTGTAAATTTGCCTCTTCGTATTTACGCCTTGCCTTCTCCTGCTCCATATCTGTGCTGCAGTCCACAGCACTCATTTCAAGGGCATAATGCCTGTATTAATTGTTCATGGTCAGGAAGGTGACCCTTCATGCACACAGATAATGTCTGGTGACGTACGCATCCATGCACCAGGGTCCAAAGGTCCTGGGCCACTGCATGCCTGAAGTTGTTGCACCAGTGCAGGGTGAAGCATGGAGATGCAACATATTTCTGTGAATACGTTGCATACCTCCGCATTCAGGAGTGCAAAATGTAAACCGTGCTACGATGCTACACTTCCTGGTAGTCCTGCCCTCACACATACACATCTATACAGTGACAAATCTGGATTGAGTCACTCACACTATAGAAGACTGTTGCATCTCAATGCAAAATGTATTGCAATTAGCCAGGCGTGGATATTTTTACCTTCTGCTACAATAACGCCCATGAAAAGTGTTGCATCTACCCGTAAAGTCTCAAATTTTCTAAAGCGTAAAGCATCTACTAATCTCTCTACTCACTCATCCCCCCTGAAACGTGTCGCATCTACACGAAAAGTCTCGCAAACTCACAAGTGACAAATCAGGATTGAGTCAGTCACACTAAAGAAGAGTGTTGCATCTCAATGTAAAGTGTCGCAATTAGCCAAGCGTGGATATTTTTACATTCTGCAGCAATAACCCCCATGAAAAGTGTCGCATTTTCTAAAGCGTAAAGCATCTACTAATCTCTACTCACTCATCCCCCCTGAAACGTGTCGCATCTACACGAAAAGTCTCAGAAACTCACAAAAACGGGTAGCATCTCAACAATGCGCGACGCACTGTGAATTACGTCATGCTTCGTAATGATTCATGCATGATGCAACACGCTAAACAAAGAAGCGTCACGCATGCATACCTGAGCCAAACAGCAAGACGTGGAAGTCTACGCATCGACGGAAGCGTGACGCAAAGCGTCAAAACGTGACGCATCGAAGCAGGAAATGATGCAATGATTCCAGAACCTCCCAAACCAGGAAGTGCACAGTTACTTTCACTTCCCCTCATTAGCTCTAGGTGTGTGCTTAGTGGAGGAGTTGGTTGGAGTCTGTGCTGTGCTGAATTGTCTTTCCAAGTGTTTTTTGTCTGTCCCCTGTGTATTTTGAAGTGTATTTATGTAGTAAATAAGTCCAAATCCAAAGTTAGAAGTAGGATCTTTACTGGTATCAATCTTCATGTCAACCTCCAGCATTACACTGTTACTGGTTCAAGTTAGAAGATTGAATTACCATAGCTCCATTGCATCATGACTTGAACATTCTGTTCTAACATCATCACATATCTCCCCCTTATAGACAATTAAAAAATGCAATCTACAAATAAACATACATATTTTCCTTTGCTAATTTTTGAAATACTATAACAAAACTATCTTCATAAAATTTCATAAATGAAATACTTTACATAAATCCCCTTCATAACATTTCATAAATGGGATACTTTACATAAATCCCCCCATTTCATAAATGGATACCTTACATAAATCCCCTTCATAACATTTCATAAATGGGATACTTTACATAAATCCCCCACACTCCTTTTCTTTCCATCTTCAAGAAGGGCCACAGAACCTTCCACCGATATTATTTTACATGGTTGAGAAAATTTGCTTTCACCTTTCTTTATAAATCCAAACTTCCTTACCACCACCCAGTCACCTTTGTTAAAGACCAATTCCTTAACTGCCTTCCTTTGATCATACTCCATTTTATTCCGCCGTTGATTTTCTTGCACCCTTAACCTCATTCCTTCTCTATCAATCCAAACCTGTTTTTTATCTTGCAACCACATTGGGGACTCTTTCGTTCCAGGCTCCCTTCCCCTTAATGCGACAAAAGGAGAAACTCCTGTCACTGTGTGAGGAGTAATCCTATGACCCCACATCATTCTCCGTAACTCATCTTTCCAGGACAATCCATTTGCCAATGAAAGTTGAATATTTTCCATAATCATGCGATTTACTCTCTCCACCAACCCATTTGCCTGAGGATGGAAGAAAGCAACCTTTTCATGGCAGACTCCAACATTTCTCAAATAGTTCTCCATTTCCGCTGAAACCAACTGAACACCATTGTCAGTCAGTAGCATCTTAGGCACCCCTTCTTCAAAAAAAACTTCCTTCAAAAATATTATCACATTCCTTGAAGTCACATCAGTCATAGATTTACACGTGAACCATTTACTATGGTAATCTACCAACACCACCAAGTATCGGTTATTACCACCCAATTTATCAACCGGGCCTACAATATCTAACCCTACTTTTTCCCATGGTTTCATTGGATGCTCCATGCACTTCAAAGGAGGATTCCTAGTAATCTTCATCTTGTCACTAATGCTGCACACATAGCATTCTTTCACCAAGCTTTCCACATCCTTGTCCATTCCTGGCCACCAAAACGACTCTCTCAATCTCCGCTTGGTTAAACTCCTTCCAAGATGTCCCTCATGTACAATTTTTAGTATCTTAAGTCTCAACACATTTGGCGGAATAATCCTGCTTCTACGCAAAATCCTATCACCTTGTAGACTCAATTCATCTTTGACTTGTAAATATTGTTTGTACTTATGCAACACATCAGACACACCCCAGCAATTCATGATGACTTCTCTCAATCCTTTATATTCCTCATCTTTTTCCACCGCTTCCTTCCATTCATCTCGGCTTATGGCAAATTCACCATCAACCTCTACAACCAATTCCTCCACATCTACAACACCAGAATCTCCTTCCACTGGCATCCTGGACAGACAATCAGCCAACACATTCCTGTTTCCCCGCACATACTCTACAATAAAATTGTAATCCAATACTGATGTCAACCACCTAGAAATTCGGGGAGTCACACTACCATCTAAACCCCGACCACCCTTGAATAAGTGGATCAAAGGTTTGTGGTCTGTCTTAAGTACAAAAGGTATACCCCACAGATAATACCTATAATGCGCTATAGCCCAACAACAGGCAAGCGCTTCTTTCTCAATTGTGGAATAACTCCTCTCCGCACCTTGCAATCTCCTGGAAGCAAAACCTATAATCTTCTCTTCCCCATCAGACACCTGTAACAATACAGCTCCAATCCCCACATTACTCGCATCACTAACCAAAATAGTTATTTTCTTATCATCAAAATGCCCCAACGCTGGTGCACCTGCTAGATAAGACTTCAAATTTCCAAATGCTCTTTCACAATCCAAGTTCCAATCAAAAACAACTCCTTTTTTCAACAAGAGTCTCATAGGTTCCACTATCTCACTAAAATTGGGAACAAACTTTGAGCAATATTCTGCCAATCCCAGAAAAGATTTCAACTGCTCTTTATTGATCGGAGAAGGTGCATCTTTAACTGCTTTCACAATACTATTTTTAGGTTTTATACCTTCCGCAGATATCTGATGCCCCAGATAATTAACCATTCCCAATCTGACTTGACACTTCTCTTTCTTTATCGTCAATCCACACTTCTCAACCCTACATAAAACCTCCTCCATAATCTCATCATGCTCTTTGTGTGACCTCCCCACTATCAAGATATCGTCCTGGAAACACATCACTCTCTCCAAACCCTACAATATGTTTTGCATCACTCTCTGGAAAACCGCAGAAGCCGATGCCAAACCGAATGGCATCCTCCGATAGCGAAACGCCCCTAGTGGTGTGACAAATGAGGTCAAATGTCGTGAATCTGGATGTAAATTTACCTGATGGTACGCCGATGACATATCCAGAACACTGAAAACACAACCCCCACCCATCATACTTAACATTTCTCCAATATTCGGCAAAGGTTGCCTGTCTACCCATATGTTTTTGTTTAAGTCTCGTAAGTCAATGCACAAACGAATATTATTTCCCTCCTTAGGGGCTACGACAATCGGAGAATACCACTCTGATGACGCAATCGGTTCAATAATCTTGGTTTGCAATAATATTTCCAATTCTTTTTGCAAGGCTTCCTTCATCATATAAGGTACAGACCTTACTTTATGTACCACGGGTTTTGCATTATTGTTCAAAACAATCTTGTGTGTGAAACCCTTCAACATACCAAGATTTTCAGCAAACACTTTGGAGTACTTACTCATTATTTTTTCACCCCAATCATTTTTTGCATTTCCATTATGAGACTCGTCCCCGACATTGTTTTCCACTGTCATTACCGGTTCTGGCGCATTAGGATTTAAAATTATGCCCAAATCTTTCTGGTGTCTCCACCCAAGCAAATTAGATCCCTCTTCCGTGATATAGACTCTTCCATACACCCCTCTCTTTTAAAAAATAATGCTTGTCCACTGCATTCCTAAAATGTTGATTTTAGAACCCCCGTATCCTACTGCCTTCACATCAGGGGTTGTAAGTTCACACATTTCTCCACCTAAGTTCCCTACAAAAGCATCTTTTGAAATAAGAGTGAATAAACTCCCTGAATCCACCAATAATTTCACAACACCATTCCCCGCGGTAATTTCACAATGTGGCTTTTCCAGTTTCTCTGTACTTTCCATTTTTAAGTTCATCGGATTTTTACTGACCTTCGAAACCACATCTACATTATCTTTCTCACCTGCCTCCATCAATTGGCGATCTCCTAGTTCAATTCCATCAACAGTTAAAAATATCTCTCCACCATTTTCCTCTTCGTTTTCTATTTCTTTCACACTTGTTGCCGGAACACTCCCTTTAGACCTACACGCCTTAGCTAAATGACCCCTTTTTCCACAAGACCTGCACGTAGCATTCCTAGCTCCGCATGCAAAGCTTGAACTTATATGCCCAGGACATCCACACCTGTAGCAGATTACTGGCCTTCTCTCTACCGGTCTCATCGGTACATTTCCATACCCCTTATATATTGTTTTCTGGACCTCTTTTTTCATATCTTTTACTTCAGCTGCTATTTCTTTTCCCATTACTGTTGACGGACTCTCTGAAACTTTTTTTTCTCTATCTATCTCCTTAATCCAATGGTCTGTATCTTCCATGCTTCTAGCAATTTGAATAGCCTCTTCCAAAGTAGGATTCTTTGATAGTAATTTTTCTTTAACCCTCTTATTATTCGTGCATCTGACTATTTGATCTCTAATTAACGAATCACACAATGTTTGGAATTCACACGTGACAGCCAATCCTCGAAGAGCTGCTACATAAGACACAACGCCCTCATCAGATTTCTGTCCTCTGGAAAAAAACTTCTGTCTTTCAAACACAACATTAATTTTTGGCATGAAGTGTTTTTCCAGCATCTGCAATGACATTTCATAAATGTTTACTGGCTGCCCATCCCCCATCCCCAAAGAAATTTCTGGCAAATCATCATAAATCCGCCTCCCTTCTATGCCTAAATGATGCAATAATATGGCTTGCCTCCTGACAGGCCCATATTTATCTCCACCAATGGCTAATAAATAATTGAAAAAAATATTTTTCCATCTTTTCCATGGGATAATGGGTTCACCAGGCACAGGCAAAAATTTTGGTGGAGCTGACATAGAATCGTCAGACATTTTCCAAATTTGAACAGAAACAAAATATAACTAAAACAATTGGCTGAAATAATTAACTAAAACAATTAATCAAAACAATTAATTAAAATAATTAACTAAAACAACCAACCATGATAGTCACTGTATCCACTCCAACTTGAATCTCTGTCCAACTATTTTCACCTTTCTTGAATAGCCTTCCTCTAGTTTCCTTTCCTCTTTGCACCTTGCACGCAAGTCCTTTTTCAGTTTCTCTACTATTCTGGCTCTTCTCGTTAGTCCTTCCGCTGTTTCCACGAACCTACGTGGTTCTTCACGTTAGTCCTTTCGTTGTTTCCACGAATCTTGCTGTTTCCACCGAGTTCTCCCCAAATTTCACCAATCTTTCACGACGCCCAAAGATAAGGTAAGGTTACGTTGAACTTATTCAATTTCTTAACGCGCGCACCGTTGCCATGCGCTGTGTTTCTTCAATCGACAATATTGTGCCAAACACGTGCATCGTTATCACGCGCTGTGTTTACTTCCGAACACACGGCTTGACTCGCGCTGCTCCGTAACTCCTTGCCGTGTTTACTTTTAAATACGGCCTGGATCGCACTGCTCCACAACTTCCGCGCACCTTCTTGTTTCAGGGTTGAAGCATATTCAAAAGTTCATAGGCGTGTAATCATGAAGCACCAAACTTGCTCCCAAAACTATATACGGACAACACGATCAACCGCCAGATATCTCTCCAACAACTGTTCAAATCAAGATACACATCTTTTCAGTGGCAATGAATTTAGTCATTAATTGCCAGACAGGTTAAAATCGTGCATTAACGTCAGTTTACCTCTTTCTTCCTCAATGTCAACAGCTTTACACAAGCCTCTTCTTACAATCGTGTTAAAATCGTTTCAATAGCACTGATTTCCAAATCAGTGTCGTTCCAGGGATGAAGGTTGCTTACTTGTTCCCTGCACAAGATCGCTTGTCGCCAATATGTAGTAAATAAGTCCAAATCCAAAGTTAGAAGTAGGATCTTTACTGGTATCAATCTTCATGTCAACCTCCAGCATTACACTGTTACTGGTTCAAGTTAGAACATTGAATTACCATAGCTCCATTGCATCATGACTTGAACATTCTGTTCTAACATCATCACAGTTTGTCTGTCTTTAGTGATTTGTCAGTCTTGTGTGTGTCTGTAAGATTTGTATTGTGGGGTGTTTGTCGATTGGGGTAGTTAGTGTTAAGGTTCATATATGGGTGGGGTAATTGTTTGTACATGTCAGTTAAATATTTAATAAGTTTACTTTGTTATATTTTGTAAGTTTCCTTCATATTATCACAATACACCATGTCGGGAAGGTCAAGGAATTTGACCAATCGGGAGTTTGGGGGAATGATTTGGCTCATCTTCCACTACCTGCCCCGGATGATCAGCATAGGGGGCAGGGTTAGTCAGGGCTATGAGACGGCAGAGCGCAAGCGGCGTTGGACTACGGTGCAGCAACATCTGGGGCGTCTATGACATCCACCGGACACCCCACCAGATCAAGCACCGCTGGCAGGACGTGATCACCAGGGAGGCTGACCTGCTTGATCATCTTGGCCTGGAGGTTGGTGGTCCAGTTGGTAAGTAAATGTTTCTTGTTACTCATATTGTTCTCTTCAGAGGTGCAAATCTATGCCATATCTCCCTCTGCACAAATCGTATGACCAATCAATTCGCGTTGCAATGGTCTGTTTGGATTTACATATGAGCGCATGCAATAAAAAGAAATGTTGTGTGGTCACAGACACATATGTTGGAAACAAAGGGGCAGATTTACAAGCCCCTTGCGAGACATTGACGCCGCCGTTGCGTCACTTCTGTGACGCAGCGGTGGCGTAAACCATGCGCCATGTTGCGCCTTATTTACAACGTGACACATCTAGGGAGATGCGTCACGTTGTAAAGCCCTGCGCTACATTAAACCTGCGTCAGGTTTAATGTATGCAGGGTGGGCGTTCCGTCGGAAAAAGCCTCGGAAAAGTGACGCAGTGAAATCTACAAGATTTCACTGAGTCACTTTTCCGACGCTGCTGCGTCAAAACCCTGCGCCTGCTTGAAGCAGGCGTAAGGCATGACGCAGCATGTTCGGTATGGGCAGCCCCTGAGCATTGCTGGAGTTGCGTCGTGCTTGCGACACGACTCCACCAATGCGCCGTACTTATGCCACCAGATGCGTCACGCATCTGTTTATCCTTGCGCCATGATGCGCTGCATTGTAAATGCGGCGCATCTGTGGTGGCACAAGGGTAAACTTGCGTGATGCATCTTTCCTGGCGCATCCCTGCTGATTTGCAGGGATGCGCCAGGAAACATAAATCTGCCCCAATATATATGATGTTGACATATAAATTGTCTCTATTCTCACACACACACACATGCACCAGTGCCAAAAATAGAAATATTAATTTGATGCTTTAAACAAGGGGGAGGATTATTAGGATACAAAGTCTGCGCGTCATGTGTAATCTCGGTGCCAAGCCCTGTGCTGGCACACAAACTGCCACCATGTGCAGGTGCAGGCAAACTTGCAAACAGGTACATGGCTGCCTGCGCCATGGGGCAGTAGTGTCTGTTCAGGAAGGGACACCTTCATGCACCCTAAGGTTACAATTGTTATGATTATATCCTCCAATGTGTGTAGTCAAATGCAGCATGCATTGAGCGATGGGAAATGAAATGAATAATTATTCCCTTTTTTGTGACACAGTAGGCCAGCTTTAGGGTGGAGTGCCATCCTGATGCTTTCACAGTTAATTGCCACTCTGTAAGTCTGGCTATGCATCAGTGGCTATGGGTATTGTGTGTGAAAATCCACAGCTAACAACATGCAACATAGCTAGCTTTAAAAAAAAATAGTGGAAATGTTGCAAGATCACAAGGGCATGGTCAGACACGCTTGCTGGATTTGCAGTTCATTGTCAATGTTGAGCATGAACCAGCACCACCAGGATGTAGAATATAGTGAAGTACTGTTGGAACAAGGAATCTTGAAAATGTCCATGTTGTATTCCATTGCTTGGAATTTTAAACAGTGTGGTGCAGACTAAGGTCTGGGGTTGCATCATTCCTGCATATTCCTGCACAATCTTGTATTTTAGTCCATACCCTGTGCATATTTCAAGATATAAATGACTCTGGTTGTGTATGTAAGCATGAGGTATCAATAGATGAATCAAGCAGGCATCATCATCATGATTCGCCTACTCACATGTGAGGGTCTCAATCCAGCTGCAGTTGCAGAGTCTGTTACATACATTTGAAAAGGAGAGGTGCATGGTGTGGTCTGCGCAGGATGTTTGTTGTCAGCTCATTGAATGTGGGTCGTAAGCAGGCGCTAGTCCACTTAAGGTTCCTAAGCTCACTATTACACACCCGGCTTAATTGTAAACGCTGAATGCTGGAGTGACGTGTGTCGCAGATTGTTAGGAGAGGTTGGTGACAGGGGTACATATGTGATCATCAAAGGATGAGTCTCATGGTAGATGCGTTGTCTGTGGTGCTTAATATTGTCAAAGATGAGATGGAGGGGTAGCAGGTTTTGCATGAAGATATATGTTTTCATTGACCTGTGTCTGAAAATGTCAATGATCCTGGAGGCACATGACATCTGTGTGGAAGTATGAGCAGAGCTTGTTGTAGTGTTCCTGTGAGGGGGAGATGTCCGCATGCACAATGCAAGTTCTGGCAATGTAATTCGTGAAGTGGATTCTTACCTTAGCATTTCTGGAGTTGGTGAGGATTGATTGGGTGAGTCATTTGCCCATTTAAAATTATGATGTGTGGGTGGATTGTTGAGATGGTGTTCGTGCTTTGGATCCTTCTCAAGGGGATTTACGGTGTCTTAGCCTCCCCGTCATTCATCGTTGCCAAATGGTGTCTGCATGTGTCTCACAAATGATGTGGTCTATTTGTGAACCGTGTTGACTTCCTGTGCTGCTGTGTGTCTGTGTTGGAGACTGTTGCAAAATCATCTAGACATTACGATAACCATCTGTGTGGTCCATTGAGAACCAAGCTTGTGTAGTGCAAGGTGTTATTGGCATTTTGGTTTGTGGCTCATTATAGTTTTAACATGTCAATATTCTGTAATTTCCTGTGTGGGGTGCTAATTGTTTCATATGGATGCAGCTGTTTAGTTGACATGGAGGTGTACGTCAGACAGGTCAGTCCATGGGGGTATGTGGTCTTGGTGTGGTGGATGTGTTGATGTTGGCACCGTCCTTGTGGCTTTGCCTTGTGGCAAGTTGCTACTGTGTGATGTCTACAAGGTTGTCAATGCATTTTGCAAATCTGTTGGCACGGCTGTAGTCAAGATGTGAGTTGAGCTATGTCACAAGTCTGTGGTACATGTATGCGATTGCATGTTGGGCACTGATGTATGTGATGTAGGTTGTGTACACACCTCAGGGGCATGAAGGTATTTGGACAAGGTTCCCACAGGGGTGTTGTCCTTGTTCTGAAGTGAATCTGTGCACTTAGTTGTTTGCTGTTGAGCGTGCAATGGCTTGTGCTTAACTTTGTGATTTTGATGTACCTATTGAGTGGAAGGGCATGTGCACATACCAGACAGTTCTTGCAGACTATTCATGAAATGGGATGATTAATTGGTGAGGCATCTGCTAATTTGTGATGGAAAGGTAGCGTTTACAATGATTCCTGTGAGTAACGCTCCATCAGTTGCTAGTCTTGTTGCGGATGATAAAGATCTCCATGGCTAGTCTTCAAAGGGTGGACACTTTGATGGTGATGCATGTCATGATCCAGAGTTGGTGTAGTTTAGTGTGTACGTAATGTGCGTGTACTTGGTGGTGAACGCCAGGGTGCATTGTAGTCTGTATTACTGTCCATGGGTGTTGCTGGCTGTGTAATTTGTGTATCGTGTAGATTTGCCACTGGTACAGTCCATACAAAGTGATCCAAGTGTGAGCTGATGGATTGTGTATATGCATGTCCAATGATTGAGTTTGGCTTGTTGCTGGGAAAAGATGGTTTTGGCTGATGGGCTGATACTGTGCATCTGCAGTGTGTACATGCATCAAACTACATGTTTGCTTGAATGTATGATGGATGTACACCTTGAACGCTGTGTTCGTCAGGGTGGATGCACTTCAGGTGACTCAGCATCCCGAACGGAGTGTGAAGCAGGCAGCCAAATGTAACCCTAGTCATGTGTGAGCCACAATGCAACATTCACCTGCGAGCTCATATCAGTGTGCAATCAGAGAACAAGATAGAGCTTTACATGTTGTGGGAATGTTGAGAGTCGAAGAAGTGTTGTCAGTGTCTGAGGCTAATAAATGCTTACACATGTGCATGTGCATAAACAATTTTTGAAACTGCAATCCTTACAGCAGTCAGCAACAGTGTCTGCATAAGGGGATGTGTGATGAATCTGTTGATGCACGTGCCAAATCACAGGGATGCCACACAAGTGTGTTCTACACTCAGTGAACATTGATGTAGAAGCAATCAAGTGTTTACAGTGTCCAGGTGTGTTAGGAAAAATATGGCTGCACTCAATGTAAAAGGAGTGACACGTCCTGTTAATTCCATGCATGTGTCACGCTAAATAATGTTTCTGACAAAATTTGCATGTACATATGATGTGATTCTATACCGATTTGTACTTCTGTTACTCTTCTTTTAGGTGGCCAACGGCCATATACACAGGGGGAGGTGGACAGTTTTGAAGACCCAAATGCCACCAGTGAGTATCTTTGTTCATATAATTTGATGTGTATCATGTGCAAGGATGGAAGCTAAACTCTGTATGTGGGCAACTATGGTCCAATCACAACTTCCTGCTGCTGTCTGAACTTTGCTTTCGCATCCAATTTCCAAAGACCATGATGTAACATGTTGTGACCGTTGTACTACGTGTAGACATGTGTGGACAGATCAGAAGCCACAACACTGTCAGACAGTCCTTGCCACAATCCACAAGGCAAAATGGAGTAGACTGGAGTAGCCGAAGCCAAGTTGAGACAACAGCATCTGAACCCTGCCATAAGGAGAGGAGTGCATGCTGGGCACAGTGCTCACTACATGTTGGGGATGTAGTAGTCACCAATCGTTGTACAGGGTGTGATTCCAGGGTTGCAGTGGGGGTGCAAGGTCAGAGTCAGCTGGTCTATGGATGTACATGGCTTGATATGCCTTTCAATATTGATTCAATGTGGTGACACAGAGAACAACCAGCCAATAACTGGCCATGCTCAGTGTCCATGCTTGTCATATGGCTCTTCACGTCAGTGTACTGATTGCCCTAGAGCATGAAAGGTGACTAGGACTTAAACCTGCACAGAAAATGAACGCTCTTACATGTAAATCATATTTTTTTATTCAATAATTACCGAGGACAGATAGACAACATATACTTTTCAATATTCATGCAATTTCGTGCTGTACTATTGTTCCCATGAACAAGCCGAGCTAATCCACATTACATATTTCATGTTAAAAAAGAGATTACTGTGACACCCAATGCAAATTTGTGAGGCTGGGTCCCTTCGTCAGGGGTATACTGTGTTCAGAAAAGAATTACTATTTAAAAGGAAGCACACCTGTGATCAGATATGGTGTTGAACCCTAGTATCTTATGTGAATACACCGTTCTCCCCTCACCACGGTGAATGTAACAAATGAAATTGAAAACAAACCCATGACTTTCACAAGGATTACAATCTACATTCCAATAGTTCCAAGCACTATGGAAATGGACATAACGCTATGGAAGCAAGCTGTAGCACAACAGAACTACTGATTGATCAAAATGAGTCGCACAATAACAAGAGTGTGATAATTTACGTAGAAGATATAATGGATGTCTCATGAAGCCTGAAGACAGTCAATGATGAATTTAGTGATAGTTTAATTTTGTGCACCATTGATGTGTGGGCAATTTGGACATACATACCACATGCCAATGGACTTGAGCAGGGATTGGTCTTAGAATTTTAATAGGACATTTGAATGTGTAATTCCACAACACTTTAAAATCTGTGTACACAATAGCAATTGTAACTGGAATGAGAATCTTTACATACAGTTAAACGCAACTTCCATGGGTTTCCTGGGAGCACCATCTTATGCTAACACATACATGGACAAATGTACAAAGATCATATTCTTTCACACACTACGTGGCAAGAAGTTTTGCAATGTTTACGTTGATTCTTTGATAACAGCTTCTTCATTTCCAAACTTTTCAAGCCAGCATGATTCTGAAAATACGCACACGTAAGCGAATAGGTCCAAGGATACAATTCACACATCCTATCAGCAGGTTACACTCCTAGTCAACTTTCACGGTCTAGGCCACTCCATACTTACAACATATATGCCCCGCTGGAACATTAGCAACAGTGCACGCGTACCGCAAAGCACTGAGTTATGTGTCATATAAGTGTGCGCTCATCCCAAAAAATGACATTTGATCTTTCACTTCAGTGGACAATTTGGACAAGTTCAAGTATATTGTAGTGAGAGATTAATGTCATCCTTGCATAAATTAGACTATGTATCATGCTATGGAAACCTTGTCAGTGCAATTACCATCAACATCCCTAGCCACAAATCATTTGTATATAGATGAGCCATAGGAATGACAGTCGGACTTATTAATCAATCAATCATTACTTTTGTAAAGTGCTCTACTCACATGTGAGGGTCTCAATGCGCGGGTCTTGAGTACCCTCATGAAGGTAAGGAGGTCCAGGTTCAGCTGTAGGAGGGTGTTCCAGGTTTTTGCGGCATATTGGGAGTACAATCTCCCGCCGCTGGTAGGTCTTTGGATGTGGGGGACAGTGGCAGGGGCAAGGTCACTGAAAGGGCCCTGGCAATTCTGGTTGTAGACGGTGAGTATCCTGTTGAGGTATGTTGGACCGGTGTGGGGGAGTGCTTTGTGTGCATGGGTGAGAAGCTTGCAGGCGATCCTCTTGTTGACGGTGAGCCAATGCAGGGATCCCAGATGGGGTGTGATGTGGCTGTGGCAAGAGATGTCGAGCACAAGGTGTGCAGAAGCATTCTGTATGTGTTGCGGCGTTTACAGAGTTTTGCAGTGGCTCCCGCATTGTCTGCGTGTCAATGGTGCAGCCTGCTTCTGACGAGGGCCAGGGTGAAGCTTCTTCTTGTTCCAGTGGGGATCCACTTGTAGATCTTGCTGAGCATGCGGAAGGTGTTGTAGTAGGAGGATGAGACGACGTTGACCTGCTTGGTCATGGTGATTGTTGATTCCAGGTTGACCTCCAGGTTGCTTGCATGGTTGGTGGCTGCCGGTGCTGCTCTCAGTGTAGTAGTCCACCAGGAGTCGTCCCTGGCTGAGGGGGTGGATCCAAAGAAGAGGACCTCCGTCTTGGCTGAGTTCAGCTTCAGTCAGCTTTTCGTCATCCACTCATCAACGGCATTCATTCCTTTGTGGATGTTGGTTTTGGTGTTGAGGTTGTCCTTGGTGAGGGATAGGATCAGCTGTGTGTTGTCAGCGTAGGAGATGATGTGGAGGTTGTGCAGTTGTGCAACGTGTGCAAGCGGGGCCATGGAGATGTTGACCAATGTTGTGCAGAGGGATGATCTTTGTGTTCTGCCGCTGATGATCTTTGAGGCTTGGGAGCAGAATGAGGGTAGGCAGAGGCTCTGGCTTCTGCCAGAGAGGAAGGAGGTGGTCCATTCCAGAGCCTTGCCTTGGATTCCTGCGTTGTTGAGGCATGTGCGTAGGGTGCATTGACAGACATTGTTGAAGGCGGCTGAGAGGTCCAGGAGGATGTGTGCCGCCATTTCACCATTGAACATCAGGGGCCAGATGCCATTGGTGTCGGCAATGAGGCCATTAGCAATACTGGGATTCCTGCAGATGTCGGAGTGTGACAGGTCCAGGATGTTGTACTCCTCGAGGTAGCCGGTCAGTTGTTTGTTTGAAATCTTCTGCATGCCCTTTGCCAGGAATGGGAGCTGGGAAATGGTGTGGAAGTTCGTGAGGCCTCTTGCATCCACCTTGGCTTTCTGGAGTGAGGCGTTGATCTCGGCGTGCTTCAAAATCGCTGGGAAGCTCGCACTCTCGAAGGAGATGTTGATGGGCTTGAGGAGATGGGTTGCGATGGTGGGGCTAGCTTTGCTGCACATGTGGTGCGCCAATGGATCAGACGGAGAGACGGAGTGGATGGTGTACCTGATTTTGATGTTGTTGTCGTCCTTCACATTGGTCCAGGTGAGCAGGGGGGTCAGTGTGGATGGTGGCCGGGGGGTCTGAGGTGTCTGTGCCTGTCAAGGTGTTCGGGTTGTTGTAGCTGTTGTGGATGTCTGCAATCTTGCAATGGAAGAGTGTGCCAGGGACTATCACAGGTCTTGCTATGGTGGGATGGCATTGGTGTTGGAGCCGGGGTTGGAGAGTACCTTCATGATGTTGAAGAGCTCTTTGTTTTTGGGGGCCCTGTTGTCTGTGCGGTCCTTGGAGGTGGCCCTTGTAGCAGTTCAGATGAGGTGATGGTGTCTGAGGATGGCGTTCTTGTGCCCACATACTGTCTGGTGTCTGTTTGGGGTGCAATGTTTTATTTACTTTCTGGTATGTTTGCATGGAGGGCCGTATGTCCACAGTGAACCAGCCAGCCTTCTTGTCAATGTGTCTGTTGGAGGGTCTTGTGATCGGGGTGAGAGTGTTGGCGCAGTCATTGATCCATAGCCTGCGGTTGCATGTGGTGGAGTCAGTGTAGTTTGGGTTGGCGTGTGGGCTCTGAGCAAGGGTGTTGTTAAGCTGTTCATTGTTGACTTTGATCCGTCTGCAGCATGTGATGTGTTGGATGTGGTGGGGTGTGGTGATTTTTCTTGAAGGTGAAGTAGATGCACCAATGGCCAGTACAGTTTTGTGGTGTGGCTGAAAGTGACATGGGAGGTAGCCGAGGATCTGGGGTCAAGCGTGCGTCTGGCGGAGTGGGTGGGCGTTTTGATGAGCTGACTGAGTCCGAGGGTGACTACCAGGGTGGCGGAGTCGTTGTCTTTGTGGTTCTTGAGGTGGAGGTTCAGGTCTACCAGGAGGATGTAGTCATTGGAGGCCATGGCATGCGTGCTGAACAAATTGGCAATGGTGTCACAGAATTGAGGCCAGGGTCCAGGGATTCTGTAGACAAGGGTTCCTCTGAGACTGGGGTTGTGGTATGTGGGGATCTTCAACTGCATGAGTTTGGCGGTGCTGAGGGTGTGGTCATTGATGTGTGAGCCCCGGAGGGTGTTGTGGTTGACCATGACGATGGCAAGTCCACCTCCTGCTCCATTGTTGCGGTCCCTGCCAGTGATCTTGTAGCCTTCCAGAATGGCAAGGGCAACGTGAGGCATGGAGGAGGCCTTCAAACATGTCTCCCCCAGGAAGGCAACATCCGTGGAAGAAGTATGGATTGTGTCCACGAGTTGGATGGGGTGTTTGCGTACTGTGTATAGCATATTGTGTATTTGATTGCAGTTATCCTTGTGCTGGGTCAATGAAAAGGTCAATTTGTAATGTATGGAAACGTCCTGTGGATATGCCTTGCGATCTGCACATCAATGTGTCTGTGAGTTAGGTAGTTGGCATTCAATCTGTCGCTCATCACATTTCTCATGTGGTTCCATTGTGCTAGAAGACCCACCCACCTTGGATAGGTATACAATATTCCTACAACGGAGTATAGATGACACTATGTACCATATGCACAGAATAAGAGCAAAGCTATGTGTCAAGTATGCATGTCTTCCATAATGTAGTGAAAAGGCTTATACAATCCAATCAGTTTCCAGGATGATGTCAATATATGTGTACCACATCTGGTGTAGTGTCCATGCATGGACTTTTCCTACATGTAACACAACAGATGGCAGCCCATGCGCGGTTCGTCCTCATGGAATTCCACACAGATTATTTCAAGACTATGGTAGCTTTTAGAATTTCGATGTCCAGAGCCATTTGTATGTGGGACAGGAATCACCCTCCTTTTTGATTATTTGGCTGACAGCTTCATCTCATGTCTAGACGTATCACAGACCCACTTTCACAATTAAAGTTGGTACAGGACTTACAATGGGTGTCCCACAGATGATTGGATGTGTATGGAACAATCAATGAGATGGCCGATAGCCATGATGACCCTGGGCAGCATTGTTGCGTTTGCAATTAATGCATGGACTGCAGGTGAGCATTTCTGCCATCCAAACACTTCAACAGCTAGGCATGGGTCCTTCTGATGTGATCCTTGGAACTGTACTACTTGATTGTCCCTTTTTCCCCATGGGACAGATAAGGGATGATGTGGACATTGCTGTGACGTGCTTTAATGCACACAGTAGGTGACACTACAAAAGTATGTCAACACACAAGTGTGGCACATCCTGTCTTCAAATTTTAGATTCACATTCATGACAACATAAGACTTATGTCATGATGCTGTGACGCATCCTTGATCCTATGTCATGATGACTGAGTAGCTGCAAGCTATGGTAGATCTGTTTCTGTGTGTTGGAGATTAGACAATACACACTAAAACTATGGTCTACATTTAAGTGCTCGTTGCATGTATGCTGTGAAAACCAAGCTGACGTTAATTTCACCCTGCTAGTACTACGTGGCATGCTGCATGCCATCCAATTTTAGTATATCATAGTTTAGCTTAGGTAAATTAAGTTAAGTTAGGTAGTGTAAGATTAGTTAGTTTAGGATTTTATATTAGTTGTCAAGATATTTTAGATAGTGTGTTACTTAATGTAATTCTTAGTCACCCTTTTCTTAGTTTATAAAACCTTTCTTTACATACAGTGGACTATATTCTATGATATTCCACATTTCATATGTTGTATGTTTGAGTTGGTGGGCACATGGACTGTGACCACCGGTTCCTGTTTGAGTGCATCATATTAGTACATTCAGGTAGGTTTGTGCTACATGTCTGACTAGATGTACATGTTCATGCAACACCTGTGCTTGGCTTTTGTTGGTAGCCAATAGTGGTCTGACACATACATACGTTTTGGATTCTAATCATGAGTTGTTGGCCAACCTCTGCATGTGAATCTAGCAATATTCAGTCTCTGCTGGGTACGATGTTGACATATGTATGTAAAATACAGCTTGTCTCTTACACAGATGTACAGAATGTACGCACCACACATCTGATCCCTCCGTGTTGTAATATCTACACCATGTTCATGTACAAGTGGTCATTGTGTTACAAGTGGCTAGTTCATATGACTGTACAACACAGTGTCTGTATACAGACGTATTTACAATTTATGGATGGTGTATGAAGTAACCAGGTTAAAAATTCTGCCCATTTTGTTGGGGCATGACAACAATATTTTTAGACACAACGTCATCAATGGTGATGTGCTGTCTCTAAATCATCTTTTGCAGCCAGGAAGTGAGTTTTTGTGACACACTGGCAGAGCTTTTCTCAGCCCCATTTTGACAGAGATTCAACCATCCACTGTGTGGAGACTTTGTTAAGTTTGGTACTGTGTAGACGTCTTATGTTGCGCACAGCTTCCCCAGCAAAGGTCCCTCCCAGCACTTGTAGCAAACACAACAGGTGGACAGTGACAGTAGGAGTCCGGAATTTAGGTGAAGAGGTGAATCTTGATAACCTCACAACAGCCCAGAGAATACTCCATGATGCAAATGTCTGTCGTGAATAAGTTCAAGACTTGAGCTGCTATTGTGGAGGAGTTGCACGCGACAGCTCACACCCTCCTTACCCGTGCGACAACCACTAGCTGTTGACCTATTGCTCTGATTTGGCAAGTGGTGGTGTATTGTGACAGCATGTAGGGCAAGATGGCAGGAGGGAATGATTCAAATATGTTATACGCAATTCTGAGAGGCTTGTACTCACTACTCTGGCTACCGCAAGCCAATGAAGCCAACAACTGGGGCTGGTGTTGGAGCTGGTTCTATAGAGACCAATTAGAGTCCTGGCAGCTGTGTTTGTGAGCCTCGCCAGTCTCACAATCTCAGAATTGTTTGTCCCCAGCTACAGAAAGGTGCAGTAATAGTTTTTCTTGGAAAATAGATTCCTGGACAATAACCTGAGTGATGTATGGCTTGACAACAATAACTAACAACAGCAGTGTGAACCCCCGTAATATACCAAGACACGTTCCAGCCCCTTTGGTAGTCTAGGCCTGGAGGATGCCAGCAGAGTCTCCACACACAGGTCTGTCAGCACCTGCTTATGAGTGAGTGCACAAACAAATTGAGAAGGCCACCAGCATTCGCTCCACAGCTTATGATCTTTAATCACCAGCAACACCTCTGACTTGCTGGCATGGAGCTAGAGGCACTTGGCAGTCATCCACCCAGCAACATCTGCTAATTTAATCCTGAAATTGGGAACATCCGGCACACAGTTATTGCAAAGTGTAACTTGCAAGTGCATATCTCGGCATGTGCCACTACTGTGAACTCTCACCACATGGACAGCGCAGGTGATGGTTGGAGATATGGCTCAAGATGTGTTGGGGTCAGAGCTGAGCCCTGGGGCACACCCTCTTCATTAGTGTGAGGCATGGAGATGATAGGGGGATTCATAACATGGAAGCTCCTCTCCGAAGGTGAACCAGTCAATTGCAATGGCCACTTTGGCTGCCTACTCCAACCTTAGCAGTGAGATCTGTTTGGACACCCTATCGGAAGCTGCACAAAGATCACATGGGACCAGTGCCAAAACACGTACTTCATCCAAACCTGCAGTTTACACTCCATACTTTTTAGATAAGCTGTATTTGTGAAAGTTGTGTCCCATGTGGGTTACTGTTGGTGTTCACAACTCTAAACAGTGTAAGGAGACGGCATTCAAGCGTTACAAGGAATCCTATTCCTGCAAATGCATCCGCATGCTACGCCTCACTAGGTGTGGCAGATAGTGGCACATTGATGACCATGCTTTGACTTTATCCACGTTTTAGTGATGTAGAAGTTTTGCAGCATGCATTCATTTCAGATACAAGCCTTCAGGGATAATTTGTGTGTGTAGAGGTGCACATTCATGCCCAAAAAAATCACCCACCATGACGCAGGCATGCTGCTAGGGTGCATACACCGGAACATGGCAGAGGACTCAGCACCAGCACAGGGGAGAGCACAGGAATGCAGATTTTACTTTGAATATGTGTGGCATTTCTGTGTTAGGGAGGGGCTTGTGGTGATGCGCTGCAGCACATTGATGAGTGACATTCACTAATTGCGACATGTGACAGCATGTTTTTTCACATCTAATTATTCATACTTACAAACCTTTAGCTTGTACTTTCACACTATTCCACGTGTGTCTGGATTAGCAATCATACATTATACACACTGGTAATGTTGAGTGGTACATACCGGACACAAGGGCACATTGTCCTTGACAATCAAGTGTAGAAACATCAGTCGTTGACATGTCTGAGAGTGTTGTGAACAAGATATTTTATTTTTAACGGAGGTTTTTTTATATACATTGTTATAGTCACAATGTATCTTACTTCATTTTTTGAACAACGAAAACATGTTGGGTGCCACAGTTTTACTATTTGTCTGGAGACTCTTGTGTGGCGGACATTGTTCTCATAGCAGTGAATGGTTGGTGGTTGTCATACGACAACTGTGACGTACAGTCATTTATTTGTATGTCTTCCTCTGTACATGTGTAGCAAATTCATCCTTGGAGTCTTCAGAGTGTGGGTTGGTTTCTGGGTTATGTGCAGTGCATGTTGTCCCACTGCTACCACCAGCTGTGGCAGTGGATGTGTGTGGGAACACATGTTCAGGTGACATAAAGTTCACCATTAGAGCATTCAGCATCAGTTGCTGATTTTTAATCACAGTCCGCAACTCACCCTGATATGCTGTGAGTGTTGACATGTATTATTCCTGACGTTGGTGCATCTCTCTCATTTGGTTATCAATACTTTGGAGGTGCTGGGATATATCCCTGCTGGCACTTTGTGTTTGCATTTGCACATGCCTCTGACTCATAATGTTCGAAATGTTTGCCAGTGATTGTGCAATCCCCGGTGTTTGGTTTGAGCTGGCTTGCTCAGAGCTGATGTTCACTAACTCTAGATTTAGGCTTTGTAGGATTGCTTGCAGTGTGCCACCCATGCTCAACACAGCAACGTGTACCTCATTGAGGAGCTCCCGCTGTAGAGAAACAGCAGTTCTTTGAAATTCACGCTGGGTGCTCTCCCACTCTGTGCTCATGTTTGTGGGTGCAGAATCTGGTGGGGCTGGGGCTGGGGTTTGCGCTTGATCAGCAATCCCACGGGTGTCAGGCTCTGGAGGTGGTGTAGGTGACCGGAGAGCTGCAATAAGCTCCTCAAGTGGGCCATTGTCAATGGAGGGAGGGTTGTCTTCAATGTCGTCCAACAGATTGCTGTCATCCACCTGTTGCGATGTGGAAGCAGCATTATCTGTAAAAGTAAGATGCAAATCTGTTAGTGGTGTTTGCATGTTCAATTGTATAGATGTTTTGTGAGAGGCATCACATGTGTATTTTCCAAGGTGATCTTTGTGGCACATTCTAGCGATCTATGTCGTTAGGCACAAAGATACTTTATACTCAGAGTCACTTGAATGGACTAAGCACCACTTATTGTTACATTAGTCTTGCTGTTAATCGGTATGCATTAATGCTGACCTGTGTACTTACACCACAATGGTAATGTTGCTTTTAGTGGTAGCTGACATTTCAGGGCAACACTGCAAGTGTACATTTGTGTGTGATTCAAGTGTGTTGTCCTCCTTTTTAAAAACAAACTAATGAGATGTGTCCCTGCACATTTCTGTAACATTACGGACCATGGGTGCCATCTACGACACACACTAGTTAGCATGAGTTGTGTTTGTGTCAGCCTATCACCCAATAAGGACACACTGTTCCTCCAGCTCTTACAATACAGTGTGATGTGGCAAGATTTGCTGTTGTCCTCATTAAAGACTGCCAGGAATACTGCTACGATATCATTACTAATCACACCATTGGCAAGCAATGTGTGAAGTAGTAAAAAGATTATAGCCAAATGAGAAATCTATTCAGCGAGAAGTATTCTTACATCAACTGTGTGTAACTTAGCCTATGAGTCAAACTACAATGTGGGATATTAAGCTAACATTGGTTATAATGCTACATGTATTAGCCTGGGCCCAGTACCTCACGCATCAAATCTCCAAGGAGCCCTGTGAGACGGTGGCCTGATATATGCTGTCCACTAGTTGAACTGTGCACCTTGTACCAGTCCGAAAGACACCTTCTGATGATAGTATGAAGACACCCTTTATTGAAAGCTATCCTAGTGGTAGGTATGGAGAGTAGACTTCCTGGGAATTTTAGAAGGACTGTAAAGCAGGATTTTTTTAACAGTGTATGATGTCTGGAATGTTCACATGGAAGGAATAACGCACCAGGTATATCTTTCAGATATATGTCTTTAGGTTAACACACACCCCTCTAGTCTGTTTATGGGCCTAGAGTTGAAACTACTTAAGTTACAGGATGACAATCATCAGTGATAGCACTGATACACGTTTGGGCCCTAGGGGAGTTCCAATACATATACCAATACATTGATATTTCTAACACAACTGCACTAGACACAAGGCCTAGAGCCTGTATATTCTCTGGGACCCCAAGGGACCACCCAACGTAGTGACATATGGGAAACATGGGGACTGTATGCAGTGTGAGACCACAACCACAGGTTCACATAATCTTCAATGTGCAATGTTGTGTTTGTAAATTTGAAGATTAGGGGAGCTTCTAATCAAGTCCGGAACAAAGCCTTTTTGAGTTCAGAATTTCTGGGGCTAGCACACACATGGGCACCAGGGTACTTGAGTTTGGCCACCCAGGGAATCAGGGTGCACAGGTGTCTTTTGGTGTTGGGTCGTTTCATCCATTTCAATGTGAGCCAGCAAAGTACTTCATCTGCCTTGAAGAGGAGACGTGTCTTGCGAGATCCAAACCTGGTTCTATGATGTAAGGAACCGGAAAGCAGAGTGGACAGAGTGTTGGTCACTTGCCCGTGACCTAGGGCAAGATGGAACACTGACCACATATGTGGTGTGCTTCATGTGAGTTGATGTGTGTCTTGACTCTTCATCCGCGATGTCCTTGAGGCGTTGAAGAAGTCCACGAGTTGAATTCGAGCTGTCCCACGAAGTCTGTCGGTTGCTGCATTTTTGGTGGCGAGAAAGGACCCAACAAGCCTTGGCAACGGCAAGTGAATGGAATTTAGAGGAGGGACTGCAGTGCAGACCTGCAAGATCTGAGGGACTCACCCTGCATGGGTAAGCCAGGGCACATCTGGAGCAACCAGGAAAGCCCAAGTAAAAGAGGATTTGCCTTTCTGGGCACCTGCTAGCCAACAAGCTAGTGTTTGCAAAGGAGCATCAAGCAGGCGCACTTTAAGCTGGCACACGGGTCCCTCGTGGAGTGGAGGCCAGCAATTTTTGGTGCAGGTGGTGCTCAAGGCTGGGGCTACTGGGAGCCCAAAGCACATCTTCGAGGAGGATCAGGAAGTTGCTGCTGCTGCAAAAGGTAACGGGGTCCAGGGGTCACAGTTGCACATCACCCACGGGCCTCAGCTTTGCTGTGGACTCAGGGTAGCCTTGGGGAAGTCTGGAAATCCACCTCTGGTGATGCCCAGGCTTTGGCATCTGGCGGGAGCTTCAGCAAAGCAGACCGCTCATTAGCTTTTTGGGTGTCTGACAAGCTGGGGAGTCACTCCTTGACCCCAAGGGGTATTTCTTCTGTATTCTAGTTGTGATAGAAATTCCAAGGTACAGGAGATATATAGAACCTATTTTCATCAAGGGTAATCTCAAGTCCTAGGGACAAGATTCCTATACTTATAGTGGTTTTAGGGGATGGACTTACTGTAATGACCCACCTATGTGTGGTCTTTGAGTGAGGGGTGGTTACACCCATTTCCTTTGTCCTGTTTCATGCAAGTGCAGGGGCAGGTAAACCCTGCAACCATTTAGAAGTGGCCTATGCACATGGTCAGCAAACGTGCATCCAGACCAGGACTTCAATGCACCAGAGAGTGGTCCCGCTCAGAAACAATACACACCTGCCTGTCTGGGGAGGTGGACACACCTCCCCTCAAAATGAAAGCTATTGTCCAGCCATCCCCTGCAGGACTTTTGGTCAGCAGGAGTAGGCCAGACCCGTGTCTGTGTCTGGGAAATCCATTTTATGATGCCAGGGCTCAGGGAGGTCCTACCAGGTTTAGCCAGTGTGAACATGTATCTCCCTCTCGAATGGTGGAATGCTACCCCCGCCGACAGAACTTGTGGGGGAGTAGAAGTCCAACGCGGTTGACAACACCCAACATGTTTTGAGGCAGACATTCCAAAGTTAGCATTTCCCACAAGGTAATAATGCACTTAAGTGTATATGGTATGGCTGTATGTCATAACAGCCGTACAGATGTATTTCCAAAAGCTGCATAGGGGCTCAGCTCACGCTTGGGCACCCTCTCACATAACACCAAGCACTCTACCTTCAGGATTGTCAAGTCCTGGCATAGGAGTGGCTTATAGGTTTATATGCGTCTGTCAAATAGTAGTTATATAGGTAGCCTATACCACACTAAGGGGTTCAAGCACACCCTTAGCCAGGCTGCAGTAGCCTACATGTGTGGCCATTTGGGAATGCTTCCCAGGGGTGGTATAATAATTGCTTCAGCCCTTGGTAGGCCTATGAGGTACCTATGCCCCAGGTACATAGTATTCCATATAGTGGGGGCGAGAGGAAGCAGCTAGGCATTGGTCCTGATTATCAGGGACACAGCCAGACTAAGGCTTGGGAAACAGTGTAACACCAGCAAAAAGTGGGGGTACCCATGTGAAGCAGATCCTACTCTCCCACACCCGCCAAATGCCATGCAAATCCAGGTAGCAAGGAGAATGCTTAAGTCTGAGGATACACCACTGAGTACATGCAGTTGGATGGGCACAACCAGTGTGCATCACATCTAATTGGGCAATCCTACTACACAATGTCATACAAACCCATGTAGGCAACAATGGGTTCATGGCTCATGGTGCCATTGCTGGCCTGCTATTAGTGAGCCAACCTGGGATACGGAGGTGCTGTCTATTTGCTGGGCTCTGTTGTTGGTAATTGAGGCATTGGTGATCACCTGTACCTGTTGTTGGAGCCAGCATGGTTGCATGGAGGCATGCTGAAGACTTGTGTGTGAAGACACCCTGTACCCCCATGTATTTGTGAATGTTACCTTTTCTCAGGGGTAACTACCGATGGTGTGACACATTGCATACCATGCCCCAACAGTGCACTGAGCTACACAAGGTATATTGCCAATGGTGTTCAACGCATATCTGCACCCTAGGCCACAGGATGGGTAAATGGCCAGACGCTGTGGAGGCTTTTGACCCTGAGCTGAATCTAACATATGAAGCATTGGGACTCAAGTTACACACATCAGGTATCACCACTGTGTGGATGTCCAAGTGAGTGCAAGGTGTGATGTGTAGTGTAGGATGGCCATGATATGGTAGTGCGCAGGGGTAATGCCTGTGGGTGCAGGACACCCAATGGGGGAATATCCTTTATGGATCTTGAGATTTTGGTCCATGAATTTGAGCGGTGCTAAACAGTGAAGCAAATACCATGATGGTCAAATATCTATGTACTGTTGCTACATTTCCTTTCTGTGTGTGAGGGAGATTGGGTCTGCTCGAATCAGTGTTAGGCCCATGACTTAGTAGTATGCCTAATGAAGTGCACAATGTCTGGTCATTTGTCCTCTCAGTCTGGCACAAACATTCGTGTGCACTTCCATGTTCACAATGCAGACAGCATTACAGCGTGCATTAAGGACATGCCCACCCGTCAAGCCCCTGTCAGAACGCACTGTCCCTGCGCGCATGAGCAATCACAAGACCACATTGCAGTCCTGTGATTGACTTAGGTGAGGGAGCATGGCTGGTTCCTGTCCCTTGAGGCAGACTCATAGGCCCAGGTGCACAGATTACACATGCCCAGGCCTTGTTACACATTTTCATTTGTAATGTGATGTAAGGCCCACACTTACAACCACCCCCACATCCATGCCCCCTCCAGTGTATTTTCAACATTATTTCTCCAGCCAGCTGTCCAGTGCCCCCTACATAATTTCTCACTGCCAGATGCTGTGCAGCCCTGTGCATCATGCAGACCTGTTGTGAACTGACACAAGGTGTCTTTTGTTGCATGGCATACTATTCACTTTCTTACAGTTATGATGCATACCAATGGGCCTCATGTTACAACAGTGTGGTGAGAGCTGACTAGGATAGCCTTGTGAATTACATTAACTACTGAAGTGATTGCAACCTCAAAGGGACACTTGTTACACATAACGCAAGATAACTGAGATCCACCTCAGACCCACCCCACTAACAGTAGTTAGCACATTTGGTGCATACAATTCACTATTGTTATGGATTGCCCCCGACAGACACAATTTTATCATGAATTGCCCCCATATGTCACCCAGTTGTAAATTTTTGACCACAAATAATGCAATTTGTAAAAAGATATTTCTTGCCCCCAAGTGGCACCCTATGTCCACCATAGACCCCCTATTTTAAAATAGACCCCACACTCGACACACAGATAGCAATGTTTGACCCCAGAAAACACACGAGTTAAAATTTTAGTGGCCGGTAAAGGCATCCTGTTTTGCTTTTGACCACACAGAGAAGAGACTATTGTCCCTTTTTTCTCTCAACAAGAATACCGATGTCGATAATTATTTCTCAAGAATACTATGCTTACATTGCTATGTCACGAAACAAAAATTAACCTAGGCTTTGATGGATGGAACTCCATTTGTTGCATCACAATGCACTGATTTAACATGTCATGTGAAGGCAACTGCAGGCCTGTGGTTACTTGGAATTGACATTCAAATGTGATGACTGTGTTGTAATGTACATCTAGCATGAGGGAGGGAAGCTATGGCTAAAATCATATGCAGTCATTTGCCCCAGTACCACACACACCAGCTCGGACGATTCCTCGTCTACACTCCTCGGCTGAAACACAGGCACCCACCTCAACATCCACCCGGTACGCAACCACACCAGCCATCTTGCATTACATTATGCTTATCTTGCCCCCTGCACAAGTGTAATCTCAGGACAGACCTTGTTACACATTAGGACACCAGTGCCTTGTGCCACCCAGCAAAACAATACTACACACAACCAGATCACATACATCCTCCCAAAACTGCTGAAAGTACACATGCCCACTACAGAGATGTCACCCAACCTTGCTGTTGACTCTTCATATGTCACCTGCTTCACATTCACATACACCAACCTTCATTGTGGACCTGTAATCACCATCAACATCATTGACAGCTACTTCATTCCCCCCAAGGTCCACCACGTCCATCAAGGATGAGGCATTACCATATCCTACAAGGAAGGTGTACACTTAGAATGGACATACACTTAAATGACCCAGCATTAACCATGGTACTAATCAAATTAACACGGCCAGACCCGGCAAGGCAACATCCACATTGCCCCCTTCATTTGCAGGCCACCCGGGACATGTACACCCATTCAACAATGCCATTGTAGACATCATTGCACACCAGGCTCACCCCCCCTTTCCTACTTCAGGGACTCTGGTTCCACATGCACAACACCCGTGACCAGGACACCATTGGCTACTTGGTGAAATATCTGGCATCAGACTGAGAGAGTTATTGGCAACACCAAGCCACATTGCTGGAGACATTGACAGGCACATCTCCTCCACAGTAGACAGATTAAACTTCAGCCACACCACCATATTGACGTGGACCAATCCTCATTGTGTGTGTCACTTGTTCACCATGCCCACCATACAGCACCACCATCATAGATACACATCCCAAAGGTGTTATGGACATCTACTCGGTTATCATGGAGTCCCTGGGCCACAGCACTACGCCTACACTTACACTCTATGACCCCGCTGCACACGTCCTCCACCCACTGTTCAAAACCTGCCCACACCTCCTGGCACACTTCAAGGCCATACAGGCAAGATGTAGCTCCTGTTTGCACCTTATTGGCTACATTACGCAAGTATGCATATGCATGACCTTGTGCACATCTTTTATGTACTCCTTGCACTGCGAGATCTTCACTTTGGATATTCTGAAAGGTGAGGTACCAGTGGTGCAAGTCCCTACATAAATGATGTCCAGTATGTCTGCTCAATCAGATATGGACATGGTGGTGCTTTTCTGACATTTTAAATGTGTGATTGACATATGTGTCGGACTTACATTGTGGAGTTTTGTAATTGTGGAGTAATATGTGGTCAACAATATGCACACGTCAGACTACGGCACGGTGAAATTTCAACCTGCTATGCCCAACATGACCCCTTCATGACATTTGTGCATTTTTTGTTACTTACCAGTTGTCTGCTGTTCTGTGTCTCTTGCGGCACTGTCCTGTCCGGAGATCCCGGTCACTATCTCCTCTGGGATGACTCGTGCCACCCGCTCCTCCAAGTCATCAAGTGCCTCCTGATGTGCTGGGCTGCCTCCTCCGGGTTGTAGTGTGGCCTTGCAGTTTGCTGCAAGTTTTTCTTTCGTTCGCCGCTTGCAGTCATGCCAGCTTTTTTTGCAGTCCAGCACGGTTGATTTTTGTGACTATTCACTGCCATATTGCCTCTTTTTTTTAAATGGGCAGCTTTGAGATGACAAACAGCTGGTGCTGGTGGTTGATGACCTCCGTCACCAGGATTTCGTTCTCCTCGTGGCTGAAGTTAGACTTCCGCTTTCTTTTGGCCAATGGTTCAGCCTGGCCATCAGGACTTCTGCTGCCGGTGTTTGCCTGTGGGTCCTGGGTGCTGTTGTGACCTTCAGCTTCCATTTTTGGGTCCTCTGTTCTCAGTAATGTGTTTCTGCCTATTTGCGTCGCTTTCCGGGTCGATTTTTGTCGCTTCACGCAGTGTGCGTTCACGCAGTCTCTTCGGAATGGCGTTGCGTGTCGTAAATCAGCCTTACGTGACTTTTCACTTAGTTGCGTCAGATTGACTTGCGGCACTTTTGCGGCACCTGTGTCATTTTTTCTGACGCAGGTTATCGTGTTGCGCCACGCTCCAACGCCTTGTTAATATGGCGCATCTCGTGTGACTTGCGTTATCGCAGTGACGACGCAAGTTTTCTGACGCATCGCTGCGGTGCGGCAGCGATGCGTCACTTTTCATAAATCTGCCCATAATCTGTTGATATTATTAAATGTTTTGCCCACATTTTAAGAACCACTAGTTTAAATAATTGTGTCAGAATCAGTGCCACTGACACAAGACTACTATGGGTCTGCAAACTTCAACTATAGTAGATAAGTCATTTTGCAGTTTTATCTCCCTTTCTATTTCCTTTCCCAATTGAAGGCACGTCCTTCTTCTTTAGCAGGGTATACAAAGGCTAGTACTCTTCTTTCATATTATCGTTACTCATCACACACAATCACAAATAACATGTAACATTTATCTAATTTAGGGGTATATTCACAAGAACGTGTGCTAAACATCACCAAAAAATGCTAACACAACTTTACACATCGCAGCCCATCGCGGGAAAATAACCCCGTGTTAACGTGGAATTCACAACATGGCGGTAGCATGCAATAGTCCACCAAAAACACGACCAATGTCTGCGATACAACTACCCCGACGGAAATAAAAACACAAACCACAACACCAGAATACATGCGATGAGCCATTCACGATGAGGAAAGCTGGGATAAGCACCGACAGGACTGTGAAACACACGGCAGGCGGGAATAAGCACAACAAAAACCTGAAAAAGTAAGACAGACCAAACAGAAAACAACAGCCAACCACAATGGAGGCAACCCGAGCCAGCAGACAGCCCCACCAAACCCATTGGCAACAAAACATTGTACATGGCAGGCCAACTTGGACAAGATGAATGCAGCCTGAGAGCGGAGGAGGACAATGGCAGAAAACCAGAACTCCAGCAATGATGCAAAAGGCACAAACAAGCAGAAACATGCCAACAACAAGAAGGCAGCAATGCACACTGGAGGTGGGAGTCCAGTGCCACACCAAGATCTGGATGACATGGAGGAAATGGTGTCCACCACATCAATATGGAGATGGTGGCAGGAATCGGGGACTGGAAACTGCACCATACAACAGACGCAACAGGGAGAGGGAGAGGAACCAGCAGGGACTGAGGGACGGGGGAGATGGGCACAAGGGCACATATGCACAACTAAGCAGAGCACAACTGCAGACAAACCATGCCCAAGAGTAACAACACCAACCAGGAGCACAAGTCACACAACCCGGCAATGTCACGCCACTGAACAAGCACAGAAGTGAGGACAACACCGCCTGAAAGGGAGAAGGGTGTGCCAAATCAGAGCTGAAGGACATCCCACACACAATGCAGGACACACACATAGGAAGCAGAGCACTCCAACATCAAACACAATGTGGTACAAACACCAACTTGTGCACAACCAAACACAGGACACAAGTGCACCCGCCTGTGGCCGGTAAACGGCCATACGCATCTGGCAAAGCACGAAACTGGGACATGATAATGCACAAGTACAAACACACAGTCCTGATGGGGTAGCAATGCACGTATGGCAGGGAGCCAGAGAATCTGTGACACACACATTGGCATACAAATCAAGACACAATACCGTTGGTGATAAGTGAAAGTGTGGAAACTTTATCAACAAGTGCGAGTCAGTACGGCCAAGAGAAGTGCCACGATATGCAGACAAATGCAGCAGCATGTCTGATTGAGAAACATAGGAAAGTGCCCATGTCCACCTCATGGGAGTCCCTCACCAACACAAGTCAGTGCCAACCCGCATTGGTTGTCCGCGCCTGGAACATGAATCCTAGCCAATGCAGCCATGTCCACTGTCGTCTCGGGACATGTGACCATAGCCACAACATGCAACCATGTGTCCGGACAAGTGCAATGGTTCACATCCAGTTGTGTCTGCAAGCACCTTGTGACTCGTCCATGAACGCGAGTGCAGTTGCGAAGGCCAACATCTCCAATGAGCGATCGTCATCCACCACATCTGACATGTCTTCTTCGTAATCCATCAGCTGACCAGGACAGATGTGCTGACTCCAACCACTGGACCCCATGTGCACCAAAGCCCAATCGGTTAGTGGCTCAATGTGCTCACTGTACACAACTACTCATGCAATCTCCCAGGTCCAGTTTCCAGCCTGCATGTCAAACATCCATGCATGCCAGAAGCGGTCATTCTGGTGACACTCCTGGTCGTGGGCCAGCAAGGGGCACACACACACACACGTCGTAATCCAGGTCAGCTACTGTTTCGTTGGAGAGGCAGACATCTATGGACCACTCGAATATGCACGAGTGACAATGCAACACAGGCTGCACGCAGGTGATGTGAGCAAGGTGGAATCTCAGTAGGTAACTGAACCGCAGCACTGCCAATGGCAGTGCCCCCAGTACATGCAATAGATGTGCACAGTACAGCTCCATGTGACTGGAGTCGAGCATGTGTCCGGGATGGTCTGCCATTGCATCAGTGGCTCTGCTTGAAGCGGCACAGGCTTGCCCTGAGACAGTCCTGTGGATGAAATGGCACAGCTCGGTGCAATGAGCAGTGTCTGTGAGCAACGGGTGCAGTCCTTGGGTGGGGTGGGAGTACGTGTGAAGGCCATTTAACTCACGCCAACTGTGACCAAGGACTTCTGCATGTGGGATGTGTACACGTTGGTCTCACGTCGGGCAGTGCGTAGTGTGGGAGTCACAAACAAATGCTATCGTATCTGTCAGGGGTGCTGGGCACATGCTAGTTCCTGCTTGGAGCTGCAGATGTGCTACCACCTGATAGTACAGACAAAGAACCTTTCATCCCTGCAGTAACTTCACCAGCCTCATGCAGGAGACGTACAGAGGCCGGTTGTGGGTGTTGTGGGATGTCTGCGACACTGGGAATCATGGTTGATATGTCCAGCATGTTGCACATGAGCGGACTCACTGTGTGTCGCGTTGCCACAGAGCTGCTCCTCCCTGCCACGGGCACCCACAGTTGTGTGCACTGCACGGTTGCAAAACATGCACTCCTACGGGACACCATTCTAATGCCTGTCCGCGCATGTCCAGCACCATGCCAACAACACCGTGACGCTGGTCTTCGAAGGTGTGCACCCACTTGGGTGTAGGCCAATGGTCCGGAAAGGGCGGACACAGGTGTTCAGCCCATGGCTGGCTGGGATCAAACTGTGAATGAGGCCAGGCAACAGACTCACGCATCTGCCAGACTGATACACATCACACCTGGCATGCATATGCCAAGACCCTGAGCGTTTTTGTGCTCCTACATGTCCCCGTACCTGCGGGCCTGCCCTCCTGGTACATGCCACATTGCAACATTGTGTACTGTTGGCCCTGGTGGAGACAACACCCCAAAACAGAGACACACTTACCGCACTTCCTGCACCGGGCCAGGTCCGGAGCACGCCCTGCCCCCCCCTGCCGAACCAGCACATGCAGCCTGTGCATGCAGGTGGGCAGGTGCGGGGCTACATGTCCAGGGTCACTGCCAACGCTGAGGTGACATTGAAACGTCCGCAGGAGACAGCACTCTGTGATGTTGCAGGGCCCGTGCCCATCATGCTGACACAATGAACATACGGACACACTTGCTCAGATGATGTGAATGGCTACGGGCACATACGCACGGCCACATTTTTTTAATCAGGCACACTTACCGAGTGACTTCTGTGTTGGATGTGTGTGGGGTGTGTGCACACCAGCCGGCAAGGGCTGCCTGGTGCAGTCAAAAATCAACAACAGTGTACATCGTAAAGGTCACAACCATTCAACTATAAAGGCCCCATGATTTGTGCTGCACAGAGTTAGTAGCCCTGGATGCACAGCGTCCTGCACGAGCCTGCCGCCACGGGCCGCTGACTTGCGGTGCACTGGGGCAGGGTCACGGGTGCAGAGCAGGTTCATGGGATGACAAGGGGCCTTGTCGCGGAGTGTCTCGATGGACAGTGGAAGGTGTACCCCCAGGGCAGGATGCATAGGGCAGGCCCACGCTGATACAGTCACTATGGTGGAGATGAATGGAACAGACACATGTCGGACACCAAGTCCGGTCCAGCCAGAGGAAGATGCAGAAAACCACCAGGCCAAGGGCTCTGATGCCACCAAGGTCCAACCAGATGGTGCCCATGACTCATTGCGCACAGAGTTAGTGGCACCAGTGCTGTCAGGGGATGCCACCTGTGATGAGGCGTATCCAATGGTGTGGATTCCTCCACATCTTACCCAAAACACAGTTCCACATGTGTGACCTACTTGACCGCAGTGTAGGCCTGGGGGAGCGGTCAGCACGGGCCAAGTCACCAGCATATGTTGGCTGACCCTACCGGCCTGCATAGTTCAGGTTCAGTGGCACCACGGGACACGGACTTGTGATCAACAGGGTTGATGGCACCAGGTCAGTTGTTGTTGATAGTGTTCAGTCACTTCCATGACTGTGAGACGGCTTTCGTCTGGACTGAGCCACATCTTCCTCTTACTCCTCTCCGTGCAACCAGTGGTGTGGACTCTGCCATTCGTGATTCACAACTAGGTGCTGGATGTGGGACCTATTGGTCCGCAGGGTAGTCCTGGTCCCTCATCCATGTGTCGCCGGCTGGCGTTGAACAGGGTTAGTAGCTCCACGTGTCACCGGCTGGCATTGAACAGGGTTAGTGGCACCATGTGTCGCCAGCTGGCATTGAACAGGGTCAGTGGCACCACGTGTCGCAAGATGCCCATGTGGAACTATGCCTCACTGATCGGGGGTCTGATGCTGTGGCTGCTGTCCTGGCTTTGGGGTCACTGCCATTCAGGACTCAGGACACAGTTTCACATATGGGACCTACTGGGCCAAAGAGGACGCCGGTGTAGTATGTGAATGAGGAAGGAATAATGTGGGCCAGCGTAGGGGGGCCAGCGATGGTCTGCGGAGGCTGCAGAGGTAACGGAACTGGTGCTTGGAGCTTGCACCGGCATGTGTTGGGCACTCCTTGACACACGCCGGTGTCGGCAGGTGATCAGTGTGGCCTGGCTGCACAGGGGCGGGCCTGACGGGTTCAGGGCCCAGCAGGCCAGGGCACGGCAGGTGCACGGGATCGCAGGCAACTCCACTCGCGAGGACGTCTTCGGCCTCATGGTGTGGTGAAAGGCGCCACCCTGGCAGAGATGTTGGGCTTTCTGGAAGAGGACCACACCCAGGGCTACATGCTTTTTATTCACACCCCTATGCTGGCCTAGCGTACGCCGGGTCATCCCACTCTGCTCGCACTTACGGGGGGACGTAACAGGCAACAATTCCACGAACTTCCTCACTGGCCGGGGTGACATGGTTGCATCCACTGTCTACTACACTCCATACGCCAGAGGTGTATGTCACCATGGTTGTGGGTGTGTTCTGCATACTGCGGTCTGTCCAGCACATCTCCCTCACTCTTGGCATTGTGTACTTTCCCAATCATGGTTCTCCTACCTCCTTCCCACATGCCTGGTTGCCACCACTCCCCACATTCAGCTAGTGTGTGGCTGAGATGCCATGCCGTTGATGGCTCATGTTCACGGCTTGCCCAGGTTACCATTGTGAGTTGTTCTGTCGTGTCTAGTGGGTGGGCATGTTGTTTTGCATGTTGGTTTTGATTTTGTGATGTGTGCATTGCCAGAGTTGTGAGTTGCATGGTTGTGGAGTTGAGGTGAGTGTGGTGTTCATTTGGAACTTGTCAAGGGGCTGTGCATTTAACTTGGTGCCTTCCTGGGAATGCTGGTTGCTTATGGGCTGTCGGAGGATGGAGGAATCGTGCACACTGGCTGGGTATTTGGTGGCGAGATCGGTAGAGGTTCCGCAGTGTTCGGTTGCTGCCTGCACATTGATGTCAGACGTGTGCTTTCTGTTGCGGTGATTGTGTGCTGTGTCGGCAGGGGGCACAGGTATGACATCTGTGCTGTGGATTGTCCCCAACACATGCGTGCATCCAGCTACGGCGTATGATCCTTGCTTGGTGTCCAGCGGATCCTGCGCATTGTTTTGGACATATAGGGACTGGGGTACCAGGCTGATGGTGATGTCCAGGACAGGTGTGAAGGACTTGGATGTAGCTGGCTGTGTGACTCCTCCGACTCTGGCGGGTGTTGTTTGGGGAGTACCAGGGGCCAACAGGTATAGCACAGCCAGCACCTTTGTGTGGAGTAGGATGTTGGTTGTCCGCTGTGTTAGTGCTGTCGGCCTGTTGGGTGTTGTTGATCAGGATGTGTACGATGGTTGTCCTTTTGGGCCTGTAGTGGGCAATGACATTGTCAGGTGTTGGGTCTGTGTGGCTGGTGCGTTTCCTGGGGTCCACTGTCTATGTCTGCGCTGCCTCTGTGATGGTCAAGGGGGGGGTCTTCCGGGTGGGGGTTGGGGTCCTAGGGTGGTGGCGATGGGTGTTGAGTGTCTTGGGTGTCCGGGATACATGACCAGTGGCTCCGTGGCATCTGTTGCCCTTCCGATGTGGCTGTGGGCTGTGCTTCCTTTTGTGGTGCAGGCTGTGGTCCGACTTTGAACCAGGTCAGATCAGGTGTTATTTTCCTGCTGCTAACGCGCCTTATAGCCTGTTTTGTGTTCTTATCGCAGTTCTGGCTGGTTGTTGTGAATGTTGTGGAGTGGTGTAGTCGCGGCTTTGGGCACGGGAAATGCCTACTCTGCATCTCATTAGCGATAGTTGCGGGGGTCTTCTGTGGCGATATTTTTTGCGGCTGGTTAACTGGTGCTGTGGGCTGTTAACACCAGCTTGTGAATGGGGCGATACATTTATCGCAACTTTGGCTGCGATAAAGTGCTGTTAACTCGGCGATAGCTTCTTGTGAATATACCCCTTAGTTTGTTTCAGCATAAAGTATCTAAATGGGTTCACACTGTTGAAGTCTTTTCTTTCTGTCTCCACTCATCCCAGGAACATCACGCAAGCCTTCACACAAGTTTTTGCCTTCACAAAATTCCTTATCCTTATTTGTACTCTTTATCTTAATTTATGATAATTTTGCTTAGAGACTCAGCTCATATTAACTCATTATTGTTTAGCTGCACCTAATTAGGGAAATTAAATCAGCTTTGTTTGAAACTCTCCTTAGTGATGTCCCCTTTCATCTTTCTCACCTTACCTTACTTTTCCTTAGAAATACCTTATACATATATGTATATATTACTAACTCGTAAACACACAGACACAGGGAAAGCCTTGATACGTTAAGCCCATATGTTTCTTAATTATATAGGTAAATATGTCACCATGCTGTGCATAAAAAATAACATTGGGAACGTGTTCATCTCTCAGTCCTTCCACAAACCAACTTGGCACGTCTCGGGGTATCATACACACTTTAGGAAGCTATCAAATGCATAAAAGTAAACTCCCTTTAACTGCATAGGAAGTACATTAAACATCAAGCAGTTCACTGTCCTACAGTAAAATAACAAACACTGGGAAGTTTACAACCTTTGCACTTCTTGTGGGATCATTCTCGAACAAAACTGATCGTCTATTCAAATTGATTCGCCACCAGCATCTTAATGATTTCCAGGGGTTTTCTCCCACGAATCACTCATTTAATTTTAAAAACGTCGTAATCTTCCTGAAGTTTCATGGGCATATTGAGCGGCAATCAAAGTGTGACAACTTAACCATCCCCTATTTAAAAAAAACAATTGACAGACCGACAGTTCTTCAATATGTAAAATGGCAAATTCTCTCCACGGAACGGAACTATTGGACAACTCTGTGCCAGAGATGCCAGTGGCAACTCAATGCCCAGTTCAGTTTACAAGAAATGTTAAAGGGTGCGCTGTGTTATTACCAGCTCGTGTACCTGCCACACTCGACTCCTAATTGGTGTTCCCAGCGCGCGACAGTAAACTCCCTCGGAGACTAAACAAGATATTCGTGTCTCTTTCGCCACTATATGTTTATCAATGTTTCAGCTGGTGGAAGTTAGACATAATGTATTCAAATATTTTTAAGTGCTTTGACAATTCATTCACAATCTGTGGTGTATTTACAAAACATTTCAGTACTTTCTAATATGTTTAGTACTCAATAGTATTTGTTATTCACCCAAACGCCATTTCGCGTGCTTGGACTTCTATGGGACAACTGCACTTACTTTGGAATGTCTGGCAGTAATGCGGCTTTTGAGATGACTCACCTTTTGTTTATGTAGAAACGAATACAACCTGTAGGAGACTAACCATCATAGAAGATAGAGTCTGCTACAAGCACAGTTTTGAAGTATAAATACAACCACTCAAAAAAGCATATTTTGAAACGGTTAAGTTCAAACGGTTGTATCTCAGAGCTGGAGTTATCACACATCTTGACAAAGGCTGCTCTGCTCGAACAATAGACACGTATCATGAAGAATTGGGCTGGGTCAGCACTGAACCGAGTGCCTGTTTTTATTCACTTGAGATGTCTAAACGTTATACATATAACTCAGAATATCGAGTTCTCCAAATAAATGCATATAATGCAGCCTGAACAAGCCAGAAACAGTGAGCAAGAATTGCCTCTCTCTCTTTTTTTCTAACTTGTGCTGTCTAAAGTTCATGCATCAGAGCTATATATAGGAATTGTTGACACATCAAATGCAAATAAAACAGGTCCGCTGTTCTGTGTTGGGCCTCCACTGCTATTCATGATATGCCCTGTGGTGTGCCACTTAAATCAGAATATTATTTCCCTGCAATAAGGAAGACTAAACTTATTTTTTTTAGTTTAATGATACTAGTCACAGCCACTACTCAAAAGATGTGGTGGGGTGGGGGAGGGAGGTGGAGGGTAAATGCAAAAATATATTTTAAAAAACACGGCCGCCTCTTGGTCCTCTTTGACTTCTCAGTTGAATCCAGGAGCAGGAACCAGGCAGTTCACATGCTCCCAGACTCCCCTAGCCAATCACGATGCTGCCTTATAGCAGCGTTGTGATTGGCCTGAGCGCCGTGGTTCTGCACTCGGAGAGGGACTGGGAGGCTGTGCATGTTCTCCACCCAGGCTGTGCAATGCGGCTGGTGGATAACATGCAAAGTGCACATAACTGTTTGGCTGGCCCAAGACAGACAGCCAAACCGTCATGTACACTTAGAGTGTGCTTACCACTTCTGCCCCTGGCCCCTGCTCTGGCCAGCTCAGCCCCGCCCACACATTAGTAGGAACAGAAAAAGAAAATGATAATAACTGCGCTATTTTCATTTTATTTTTCCTTTTTAAACTGCTCTCAGAGCAGTGGGGTGACGCTCCTCCTCCTTAGCGGAAGAGCCGCCGCTGAATGACACCATGAGCTCTTTGGGAGTTAATGCCTTCTACTTAATCATCAGGTGCTCCACCTTCTTGAGGTCATCACATTCCTAGATCACTCGTACCAATATAATTGTGATGCCATTCTAATCACTTGGACATCACGTATGTATAGTTCCTCTGTTGTGATGTCACAGCTAGAGAATGATACTTTGTTGTGTATGCCTTCCATTGCAAGCCATTAACTTTAATACTGGATTTGAAAGCTGATTATTCACTGCTCTTACAGTGAATTTACATTACCAAAGTAAAACATAGATATCACCATGGGAGTCACTCGCTACCGGGAACTGCTCCACATCACCTGAGACTCGAGTGAAGCAATTGCTTGTTGGATGATGGGTTTCTTTTTATTTCCTCTCCTTGGACTCCATAGAACAAAGGAAGGTGGTGAATGAGGTTGGTGATCTGGCACTACCAACTGCAAGTCCTGTTGCAAGTCTATGCAGAGGGCGATAGGACACCAGGTATATTTATATTTATGTAGTAGGGAAGGGGGAGGGAAATGCTTAGAATGGACCTGGAGAGTGGCAAGAAACCAGAATCCAGGGCAAAGGGGGATGAGAGAGGGTGGCCACTTCAATACCTGGATACAATTTGGTGGCAAAGAGTGTCTGAGAACATTGCAGAGTATTTGAGGGTCACCCAGCCTTAGAGGGGTGGAGTTAGGAGTTGGTATTTGATACCCCCTTGGCTCATCTCTCCAAGCCAGCAGTTTAGTGGAGGAGGCCTTCTTGAGGGCAGGCAATATGCAAAAAATGAAGTTGTAAATGGGTAATTATCAATAATGTTTTTTTTTATCTCACGGTTCCAAGTGACATCATAGACAATGTCTGATTCATTTTCATTGCCTAGTTCATGCCAATATGGTGCCCTCAGTTATAGGAAATCCCTATTAGCAATTGTTCCCAGCCTAAATGTTATATAAGACCAGATTCGCATTTACTTTTGTCACTGTTAAATGTTGCCTGTTGGTGGAAAAAATGACCGCTACAAACAGAAATCCCAGATCCCAAAACACAAAATCAGGATTGGCAGAATTGTTTATGGTGACCACTCAGTTGTAACTGAAGGAAGTCTTGCATCCATGAAATACATCTAATTGGTGTTTCTGTCAGGATGTTCAACAGATAGCAAACATGTCCCGAACGGTTAAAATAATTCACACAGAAAAGTTTATGTCACCATATTAAGTAGTTTATCTGTGCAAACAATCTGTCAAACATGCAAAAGCAAATTGAGAAGGTAGAAACATTTACCTATATCTGTATTCCAAATCACAGAGCAATTTTCTGTCATATTTGCCACTTATGGACAAGCAAAACAACATCTAAATACAAACTTTTAGGACCCTAATTAACAAATGTAGGGTCAGTGGAATTGTAGCCAACTAGAAGCCATGTAAATTCCACCTCCAAATTTGTTTCTTAAACATTTAAATTCACAAAAGTATAAGAGCTGTTTCAGTCAATATCTTTTGTTTTGGTTTTGAAAAAACAATTCATTTGCAGTGAGAGGCAACAAAGGGCAGTGGATGAACTGCAGCCCACACTACAACCAACACCATCCTACTTTCAGTGTGCCTTTGCTGTCCCTTCATGCAATCTTTCCTACAGCAGCCACCACAAATCTACCAAGACCAAAGCAGTCCCCGGCTGCCCTGCACCCCACTGCAAAACTCTGCCTGTGTTATACTGCAAACACCAACCCCCAACTTAGAAATGAACATTCCACAGCTACCCTACAACACATATTAACCGTAACCCAGGAAGTACCATGGCAACCCCACATCCCAGCCAGAACCACAAATCTGAAGCTGCCATGTGGCAATTAATCTCATGAACCTGAAAATTCTGTTAAAATGCAAATGCAGCCAAAGACTTCAGCACCATCATTCAATAAAAACCTTCCTAACAATAAACGATACATCTGCAGACAGCAAATAAAATGGAGGAAAAGCAGAACTCCTTATGTCCCCATGGTGCTGAAATCCATCCGATCAGCACACTGACATCAGCCAAAGCAAAGTACTATACCAACATCCTCAAAGAACCATCAACAGAAATAGAATGATTTTCAAGACAATAAATCACTGCATCAACCCTGTTTTTCACAGACATTTGCAACCCTCCAACCTCTTCTTTATTGAAAAAATACAGAGACTTTGATAGCACATCAACAACCCAAATGCTGCCTCAGCTCTTAACCCATTCCCTACCTCTCCCCATGGAAACCTGCACTGCCCAGCCTTCAAAAGCCCCATCTCTTGCAGATCTTGATGACATACTCAACTCCCAAAAAGGCACTATGAAGATGGTGTCTTACCTTCATTTTTCATCAACGTATACTCTAGGGATGCTCTCTCAGCACTAAATACCATTATCAATGCCTCTCTCCCATCTATCCAGAAACTGTGAAGACAGGCCAGATACTCCCACTTCTAAAGAAACCTACACTAGTCCATGAAACCTCGCCAATTACTGTTTAATTATTCACTAACCATTCATCAGAAAGATCATTGATAAAGTAGCCTGTGTTCAACTCCAAATTCACAACAATGCTGACCAACTCCTGCAGGATTACCAGTCTGACTACAGATCATGCTGCAGTGTGAAGACTGCTATCTCACACATTGTTGACAATGCCCTTTTGAACACAGATGAAGATGACCCCTGCCTCCTGATACTGCTGAACCGCTCAGCTGTCTTTGACAGAGTCAACCATTCCATGCACATACACACCCTGGAGCCTCACTGGCAATGCTTTTTATTGGTCCTCATCCTACCTTTCCAACCAACACCAGTTTGCTCACATCAGAATCTCCCAGTGCCAATAGATCTCTGTCACCTGCAGAGTTCCTCCAGGCTCAATACTGTCTCCTATCATCTTCAGCCTCTATATGACTACTTGAAAGTCTCCTCTGTGGCAGACATCCAATGCCTCAAACGCTGCCTGCACATCATCCAAACCTAGATGTCCAGCAACTACCACTGGACATCCAGGTTTGGCGCCTGGACCCCTTCAGCGCCTTGGTATATGGATGAAATCAGCACTGCCAAAATACATTGCAAGAAATGCAAGACACTTTGGCAGCTCTTATACACACAGGAGCTATACATTTATAAACAACTGCCTCACGGTGCATTGGCTCATTACTACCATAAACATATTATTTCTTTATCCATTTCACTGAGTATATCTTCACTATTTATCATTCAATGGCCCATCATGATTCATTGTCCACTTCTTATCATCCTTCTCAAATATTTTGCTCTTATTTTTCTGACTTTTTCCTGGGCAAAATACTTAACCTAATTAATTCTTCCCTTCATCCTTCTCTCTACTGACTTCTCTTTCCCCTTTACTGAACAATAGACTTATTTTTTTACAAGTTACACAGGATGATCTTGTGGTGCAACTTACCTCAATCATTCCAGGCGTTCTTTCTGATCCCATGCCTACGACTGAGAAATGCCACTAGTATCCCTTGCTTAGGAAACCTTTGCTGGACTCCTCACTGACAGCCAATCATAATCCCATCTCTCATTTACATTACTTATTGAAAAATGCATCAATACACATCTTGGAAGCTCTTTTCAATCACTTGCCCTGCTCAGCCCCTTTTAATCTGGCTTTTGCCTACCTCAGCAAGCAGACCGTGCTCGCCACTGCCACAAATGACATCATGTTTATGATGGATGAAAGAGGGTCTGCTATCCTCATCCTTGTCAACCTTTCTGCCGTGTTTGGCATGGGCTCCTGCAACAGCCTGCTGTCCAGAACGAATAAGGTAGAGATTGGGGATACTGTGCTCAAATAGTTCACTTCTTTTTTTCAGGGCTGCTCTCAACCTAATTTTTAGGGGTGGGCGTAACTTGCCAAACTTGCAGAATTTGCTGTAGCACAATTATGAGAAATGTTAGCAAAATAATGGGCCAGAGGATCCATTTTGCACTAAGAAATTAGCACTAAATGCAGCAGAACATGAACAGCCGCAGCCAGCAGCTGCTTGTGCTCTCTAAATCTGAAGTTCCTTTGCTCCTGTAGTATACATTTTGTGGCAAATTACCCATAATTATGCAAACAGGCATAATTGTGTAATTGTTGGTAATTTCACATCAAATGAGTAAGAAAATTACCAAAACAACTTTGATTACTCCAAGGTAAATACAATTGTGCCAGGACTACATATTTTCACTCCACCTCCAAATATATTCTATGTGGAGTCATTCAGGGGTGCTTTCTCAGTCCAACCCTTTTTTTCATCTCTATGTAGCACTTCTGGACAATATCATTGCATCATTTGACTTTACAGTGGGATATGTGGAAGTCAGAAATCATCAAAGGGTAGTAGGGCTTGGACCTTTCAGTACATGTAATGAAAAGTCAAAGCCCTGCCACCCTTTGATGATTTCTGACTTCCACATATCTCATGTTTCAGGATGATACAGCCCATAAGTATCATAGTGTGAGAGGTAAGATGGGCTGAGGATATTGCAATGAGAGGGAGGGCACACCTTATGGCCAGAACAGTGGGTGGGCCACAAATCTATCCGGAGCCATTATTGGCTCTGCTAAGCCAATGACTATTACCATCTTTAGTGCCTCCCACTGCCACACAAAAATACCCTTTGACCTCTGCCACATCATCTCTCTAGAGGGACACATACCAAAGTTCAGCTTGGGAGATGCTATTGGATTGATGAGGGAGTATGTAAGGTCCCAGTCTGTTTTTTAAAGTGTTCCTTGGAAGCACAAGGTGGAGCATGATCATGTGGTGAGATGCAAAATCTGGTTGATCACAGCCATCTTGGGTGAAGCCTGATTATAGGACACTCCTCTCTTTGACTGTTGCCAGTTAATGAAAATCTTCATGGAAATTGACTTGATTGAGTTTGAAGATTATCAAAGCCAACACCTAGAAAAAAAAACATGGGACTAGAGAGATGAACCTAAAAGCCTTAGTTTGAGAAAAGCTTTGAGAGAAAGGTAACCCAAAGTCGGGTAGTTGGGACTTTTAAGGAATTCAAGAAGGAAGAATGTTTTGATAAATGCACACCTTGAATCCACGTGTCACTGTGGTCAGGGAAATAAAACACCCCTGGCAATGATGCTCAAACCACCCCCTCCCTTCATCTCCTCACACAATCTATCTCTTTCCATCCATTCAGCCTTTCTCTCTCCTCTTCTCTATTTCTTCTCCCTCTATGAGTGTTTTCTCTCTAACTTCCTACTCTCTCTCTCCCTTTCTCTTTCTCGTGAAGCCTCCTAGTGCCCACTGTAATTAACCTTGGAAAGCTGGAAAAAGTGACAGAGGCCCTTGGGCTTTCAAAACAATCCTCCAAGGGCTCCAACTGATAACTTGTCCTGTGCTCACCAGATTGAAAAAAGCAGAGATATAATACAGCAGAGATCATTGGTGATAATACGGAAATACACAGCCACTTCTAGTGGAACGGTCGCCCCAGCACTTGAAGTCTATAGGGCCACTGCTTTGGCAGGGGATACCTATCGAGCAGAGGTATGGAGCAGCACTGATGTGTTCTCTCTAGTCTTGATGGAAAATAAATTCATTAGGATGTTGCTTGGCTTGCCCTTGGGTTCCCCACTGTCAGCAGTACATTTTGATTTAGCGTTAAGTAAGGTAGACTTTATGATCCAACAGAAAACACTGATGTACTAGATACGTCTTTGGTCTACACTGGAATTAGCTCCTTACCAGAATGCTCTAGTTGAGCTTATCAAAATAGATTAAAATGCAAGTACCCCTTGGCTTGAGAAGATAAAACATGCATGCATATTTATGGCATTCCCCCGCCCAAATGGACAAAGATACAGCTAATAAAGCAAAGAAAACCTTTTGGGAATTCACATTAATAAGATCATGAAATGACCACACAGGAGGGAGAAGCACAGAAAGATTTTTCCAGCACAAATGTACTCCCTGCTTTAAGCCGTATCTGGATAGGATCAGGCCCGTGCAAGCCAAATCCTTTTATATCAAATTTTGAATTGGTAATTTACAGCTTTAATCCCTCACAGGCAAATGGAGCATGAGTCACATGTCATCTATTAATTGCCCATTTTGCCCGACAATCCTAGAGTCGGAAGAACATTTTCTATTTTGTTGCCCATCTTATGTGTCACTTCGTAGAAGGTGGATTGTTCTACTTTACAAACTCATGGGTACAGAACACTACTGGGAAGCGCACAGGTTTCTTGAAAGTGACACAAAGAAACATATTGTTTTTGCTTCCTCATGGTTCTTTGTTTGAACTTGGAGAATCAGATCGGGCAAGCTTGAAAAAGAGACCTGAAGACCCCTACTTGAGACTATTACTCAACATTTGCACTTTATTTGTACCATGCTAACTGCACCCTAGAGCTCATATTCTAGGAATTTTGAACTTGTATTTTCATATTGGTCTTTCTTTTTAATAATGTACCTTTCAGCAAGAAGATCTGTGTCTTCTGGAAGAATGTTTTAATGTATTTATGTATGCACAACCTTTATAGTTTTCTAATCCAAATTCAAGTAAATATTGGACAATGAGAAAGTTTATCTGAATTAAGGCAATTGAGACATTTTGGCATACTTAACGCATTTCAATCGGCTAGTGGCAGAGTCAGGTTGGCTGGAGAAGAAAAGAGCTTAAGTGTTTTTACAGAGTTCTAAGAAAATACCTGAAAGATTATGCCAGTGTTGGACCTGGCCATCTCTACAGGGTCACCCCCAAACCTTTTGCCTTCATCCTTCCTGTTTTCTGAAATGTGTTCTTCGTTGCATTAGGACTCTGTGCACACTACAACTGCTAACCAGTGCTAAAGGGCTTATGCTCTCTCCCTACAACATAGTAAAATTGACCTATACCTAATTAGCAAATTTCATGCTCATATAAGTCCCTAGTATATGGTACTAAATGGTACCTAGGGACTGTATATTAAATGCTATTACTGGGCCTGAAACACTCATTGTGCACCCACTAAAGTAGCATTTCAAAGCTTGTCTCTTCAAGATCAGAGGTTGTTTGTCAAAGGTGGCATAATGTCATGGTTGTGTTATATCACTGGTTGTCGCTTTGATGAAATGATATTAAAGCTAATCACTTTAGAAAGGTCTTAAAAAACTAAAGTTTCAGTGTGTTTCAAACTGACTCTAGGTGGAATGATAAATCTGAGCAGAAGTCCGAACACAGGGACGTCTTAGGAGACAGCATTATAATAGGATCATCTGGCATCAAGATATGGTTTCCATTCCCTCAAGGTACTACTATTGTAGTGCATTTGAGTTTGAAGAATGTGCTTTTGGTGGAAATATGAAGACTAAAAGCTTTACAAAAGCAAACATACCGTCAAAACCATGTCTAGCATCTGATAAAACAGCTTGCTTATGTAACGTTAGCTTGGATGTGGTCACTGAGGCTATAAGAAATTGGCAAGTGATCCTGGAACATATTCTGCAAAATGAAGAGTTGTATTTCAGGTGTGTTCCAGAGGTTACAGAAGTGTATACTGCTATTGTGAATATTTGTCTGTAAACGGAGTGTAGGGCACAAGTCCAATATCTATTTAGTGAATAGAAAGCATGGAGAGGACACACTTCCCATATGTCATCTTTTGGCAATTCACTTTAGACCCAGCATGTCATTATGAAGTTATGAAGAAAGTCACCAAAGGATGGCAGGAACCTTGACATCAGTACAATGCATGGCATTTAAACGAAAGATGGGTCTTTGAAATTAAAGGGTGTGAGAATAGAAAGAGGCTCTGGTCATAACATCAGAAAATAAAGTAGAAAGGAATTAACTGTATAATTGCTGAACCTTCAATGGAGACCTGTGTTTCCCTCCTGGCAGCACTGAGAGAACAAGTCCTTGCGCCTCTCCTGTACGTATGGGGCAGCAGACTGCTCTGCAGATTCAACTGTGTCATATATGCATAGGCCTATTACTGTAAATGTGTTTATGTTCAAGTGCAGTTCTTGTTCTGCTGTCACTAAGGATGTTCTAGAATCCTTCCTGAAGTCAGTTTCCTGTGGAGTTGCGTGGGTGCAGTCCTGTTGTGCTGTGCGGCTGTTAATGAAGAAGCCTTTTTTATTAAAATCCCGGAGTTTGGATTGAACAGATAGTGACGAGATTAAAAGACATTTCTGCTACTCTACATGCAGCACAGCAGTGATATTGTCTTAATTAAACCTACGGACAGTATTTCCTTCAAACTGCTTGTTCATGTGATTGGATAGTTCGTGAGAATCACTATCATGTTCCTGTGGAGAGTTATGGACTCGATATGGTGCTTCTGTGATTATTCAGCTTTTGCAATTCTGCCAAAAGTCAATGGCTGCTGGCACATGAGAGAGAAGCAATGACGGGAACACTTATGTTTAAGCATCATCGCGCTGGTGCAACAAAAGGAATGCTGCAACAGTGTGAGCGGACTTGTCATTACAACATTGGAAGAAAGCAATGCTACAAGCAGGAAGTGTGAGCATTATTTACCACACTGGGGCATGACCTTGGTGATGTTGATGCAATGCACAGGAGCCTGCATGTCAGGACATCGCAAAACAGGAACTGTGTTACAGCGAATGCGCTCCCATCAACGAGGGCCTACCTACGCCAGGGGCGATGCGTGCTTCAGGAAAAGTAGTGCACCCCAATTGCAATGATATTGATGAATTGCATGCCTCAGCTGGATCTATAAGTGCTCCACTTGAAATGACATTGATAATAATACATGCATCAGCAGAAGTCATAAGCGGTAGGAAGTAATAGCCTAGACTGCTATTGGGAAAGTAACTTATTCCATTCAGTTACTAAGTTTGGGATATAATAAAAGGTCACAGATCAGGAATAATATTTATTGGAAAGTATTGGAAGTCAAGTAAATCTACGATTTATTCCTGAGACTATTGTAGGCAATATCAGAACATGCAATTTGATCCACCCTCCAAATTTCTCAAAAGTGAAGGTGAACCTCCTTTACTATGGGTTAGATGAGAGGAAGAGTTCATGACCTATCTTCGGGCAATTTATGTAGAGTGTATATTGGCAGAAAGGAAAAAAATATTCTATTGCACTGTTTCAGATCTGAGGGACAAGTGGGCTTCAGGATATTGCTGTAAATGGATGATCAGCGTGACAGGAATGTTTTTGAGGAATCTATGTTAAGGATGGAAAATTATTTTAAACATACATCTGGTGTTGAACTTAATAGGTTCGAATTCTACACTCGTGTCTAAGAGGATGGAGAAACATTTGCTGAGTTTCTCACAGGATTGCAAGCCTTATTCATGAACTATAATTTTGGGTCTATAAGAAATTAAATTAGAGACCAAATTAATGTACATGTCAACAGAAAAATGGTTCAGGAGTAGTTCTGGATGATGAATGATACAAATTTACAAGATGTAATAAGTACTGTCAAAGCTCTAGAACAATTAGAGAAATGGATGAAGTCCTTAAGCAAGGACAATAAAATTTCTCCTGTGGATGTATGCAGAGTGAGTGCTGGTAGTTCACATGTGGGAGGACAGACGTAAACAAGATGAAAAGAGAATCCATTGTTTAAGGTGTGGGAACACCAATTACTTTGCATTGTCACATCAATGCTATGCATTGGGTAAGGAATGTAAAACATGTGGGAACATAGGGCATTTTGCATGGTTTGTAGAGATTTTAAAAGAAGAAACAATTGCTCCACAGTTAAAGGAAAGGTGTTATACGTGAGTGAAAAGATTGAAGTCACAGTGGAGAGTGTGGAAACAATATGAGCATAGTGTTATCTGTTAAAGAGTTTGGTGAGTGTGAGGAGAAACAGGTAGCAATGGGACCACCCAAGTGTGTAGTTTGTGTATAAAATGTGGAGCTGGAACTAATGGCAGATTCTAGTTCACCATGGGCGATAATCACAAGAGAGTACTTTATACAAACGTTTGGAGACAAGTTGTGTTTGGACACACGGAATAAGATATTATTGCAGAAAACATTTGGTGTTTCCAGAATAGATATTGTGGGTTATGAGGAAGTGGAAGCCAAATTTAAGGGGAGATTGGCCCATATTAAACTATAAGTGGCAGTTAAGGGTGTGAATGTTTCGGGGTGGAGAGATCAATTGAAACCTGGGGATAATTCACAACCCTAGGAGTAAAAAGCCTGTGTTGATTGTATCTGATAGCAACAGTAAGGACTGGGTGATTAAGAGGTTACCTTGAGTATTCACTGAACATTTGAGGAAATTGAAAGGGTTTAGCCTTAAGATCAAGGTGAGGGAGAGTGTGATACCCGTGAAACAGAAACTCCTATGAGTGTCAGTGAATGTGAGAGAGGAGTTAAAGGACATGTTGGACTGCATGGTTGGCTAGGAAATAATTGAAAAAATTGAGTCAGCAGAGTGGGTTTCCCCCATTTTGCTGGTGTGTAAAGCTGACAAAAGTTGAGATTGTGTGTGGACTTTAGAGCCCTTAATACCAATTTGGTAGTGGACTGTCACCCACTGTCAAATATAAACAAGGTGAAGTTTATGCTGGAAGTAGCCAAGGTGTTTTCTACATTGGAACTTCGTTCTTCATACCACCAAATTGAGTTAACTGAAGAGTTAAGGCTCCCTACTGCATTTCTTACTCCCCAAGGGGTGTTCCAGTTGAAAAGGATAGCCTTAGCGCATCCATGTTTCAGGGGGCAATGTTTCCAATTTTCAGAGACATAGATAAGTGTGTAAGATGCTTCCAGAATTATATTTTGTATATATTCCCGGAATGAGCGAGCACATATGGAACATGTCATGGAAGTTTGTAAATGGTTAGCATTCCGTGGGCTGACTTTGAAAGGGGAAAATTGCAAATGAAATTTTTCTGTGACTCTCTTGAATATCTTGGACATTTGTTATCCAGTAATGAAGAGGTTCTGAAGAAATCTTTGGTGGATGCAATTACTATTGCTTCTGATAATAAGGAGAAGTCGCTGTCATTTGGAGGATTATTAGAGCATTACAGCAAATGTATACAAACTAAAGTACTACAGAACTAATGAGGAACAAAACTAAATTTAAGTGGACTGAAAGACAACAAAAAACATTCCAACAAATCAAAGAAGATTTTGCAAGTTCAGACCATTTTGCTTGAACTAAGTTTGCAGTATTACAATAGATGCCAGTCCATATGGTATTGGTGGGATGTTGGCTCAAAAGTGTGGAAAAGATGAATGGTGTGTTGTATTTGCATCCAAGACTCTCTGTGAGACTGAGAGGAGGTATGCTCTAATTGAGAAGAAATTGTTTGTATGCATGTGGGCAAATGAACACTTCTGCAACTATGTAAGGGGAAGATCATAAACTGTTAGTTGGGATTGTGTCACCAGGTGGTGGATGGAATGACACAGCTTGCATAGCTAAACTCATGTCTGGATTACAGGAGTACAAGCTTAGAGTTGAATATGTGCCAGGCAAATATAATGTCACAGCTGATTGCTTGTATAGATTGCTTCGTCCTAGTAAAAAAAGTGTAGAGGAGCTCAATGAAATTGCGATGGTTGTAACCATCAAGGACTTTGTGAGTAGAGAATTCATAGGCACATCAGAGGATGTTTGGAAAAGGGAGGTGGTTGAGGATGAAGTGTGGAAACTTATAAAGGAGTTCTTTTTTTTTTTTTTTTTTGAAACCGTTTATTACAAGTCTTAAAAGTATACAAGTATGGGCCTACAACCTTCCGGCCGGCCGCTAGCAATGATAGGAACATATGACATACATTTATGGAACACGTGGTGTTACGGAGGAGCATTTCTCAGTAGGTAACAACGTCAAAAGCCACATCATCCAGACCCCATTATGCGGTTTCATTTTAAATTAAGAACAACAAGAAAACCACACCCACAAGGCAACCCACAATCGAAATATAAAGGAGTTCTTGATGGAAGGTTGTTCTAAGGGAAAATGTGTACCCTCCAGAGATAAAATATTTTACAAAGTGTCTGACAAATTGGAGAAGGAAAGGGGCTTAATTTTAAAGGGGGGAGAATGTATTCCACCAGGGTACAAGCAGGAAGAAATTTGGAAACTTGTGCATGAAAGACACCAAGGGATGTCTTTGATGAAAAGACTCATCATGTCATAATTTTGGTGGCTTGGTAAGGATAAAATGGTGGACAGGTTGATGACACTATGCGGTGTGTGTGTGAGCAGTGACAACATGGTGAAGGTGTTTCCTCCTTCTCTTAAACATGTGTCCTGGCTGAGCATCCCTTGGGAAAAAGTGGCTTTTGATATCTCTGGCCCATATAAAAGTTTGCCTCAGAAAGCTAGATATGCTTTAGTCATAATTGATTAATCACTTGAAGTGGGCAGGGATTAAATTTGTTGCACATGTTACCTTGTAGGTAGTGATAGAGTTCTTTAGCGAAGCTTTTGCTCGAGAAGGATGCCCGGAAGTGCTTCTTACGGATAATGGTGTAAAACATAAGTCACATGAGATGGAAGAATTTTTGAATAAGTGTGGTTACAAGCACATAACCACAGCTTTATATAAACCTCATGAAAATAAACAGTTTGAGTGCTTCCACCAGGTATTTAACAATGGTATTGAAAGATCACGCAAGTCTAGAAGAATGTTCTGAGAGGAAGATTATGGATGCATCCTGTTACTCCCTATTCTGTTACTGAAGTGAGTCCCTTTTAGGTCGAGCATTCGAGACCTCTTGTATATTCTTTAGTATACACTTATTATATACTTATATGTGTATGTACTTTGTGGGCTCTGGAGATCAGCCCTAGGACTAGTCTGCTTCCGCGGAGGGAGGTTTTTTTTCTGATCAACTGCCTCTATTTAACTGTCTTCACAGAAAACGACCATCAGAGATCAGTAAAATACCAGAATCACTTTAGCATTCTCTAGACTCCAGTCCATAGAAATTGTCTTCCATGAGCACCCGTAGACAATAATATTTTTTTCAAATCTTGTATTTTTAGTGATATGACCACCGAAGGCACTGATTTTATCCTAAAAACAGAGCTTTGGACTATACCATTTCCCGCTGAAAGGCAATATTTCTCTCCATGTGTTCCTATACCTGGTGTGTCACGCAGTTTGGTGCTTACTTTCCCTCCATGTTAAAGAACAGTACCCAGGCTAATGTGCTGCATAGCTAAATACATATAAGGTCCCAAAGGCGAGACCTATTGCATTGCAAATGCTTGTTACTTATTGAAAGGAATGGACCTGGTATCAAAGTTATGTCCATGGTGGATAAAAAAGAAAATGTAAAATGTGAATGTAACGGATATAGAGAAGGTAACTGAATGGATGAAGGAGAAACAAGGGAAAATGAAAAAGAGGTATGATGACAAATGGAAAGCGAGAGCCTACATTGGAAGTTGTGAAGGTGCATAACAGCAGCCTTGTCATTCAAGATGGAAGGGTGTGAAACATAAGAAGAATGGTCAAATGCAGAGATTGAAGGGCATATCGTCATGAGGGATGCCAGTAGCCAGTCCCTTGCCAGCTATAAGCCTGGAGGCTTGGTGCTTAATGGTATATACCATGCACTGGATACATGACTGAGAGAAAATATGGAAGAAGCAATATGCAAACGAAATGCCCTGGCCATCATGGGACACAATACGTGACCCACCAGGCAATATACCATAGAGAACAAATGAACATACTTTTTGATAAGGTCTATTTTTCAATGAGACGTATATTATAATTAAGTCATCAAAGATTGTAGACATGAATATCAATAGAAACAGAAATATAGATCTGTACTCACCGTTGTTGGAGGGATTACTAAAGGAAAGTTACAGCTGGATCGGAGGATCAGTGTGGTCAAGCAGGAGGACAGCCTATAATAATCTCCAGGGACTCTGAAGGAACGGCTCAAAACAAGAAGTTGAGATGCAGGGAAAGCTGGTGGAAACTGGAACATAGGGTGGCAGAGCCCAGAAAGACGCACATTGCAGCAACTGAGCAGCATAACTTTTATGCTCACTCTGTGGTCTTAACCCAGCAGTTCATCAATTAAAGACATGGCACCATATTGGAATGGAAGGAAGTGGTTTGTCTTATACATGCACACAAAATGCCAGTCTATGCACAATGGTACAGGTGAGTATGACATCAATCAGCATTACCATGCAAATAAATATTCGAATCTCTGAGTGCAGTGGTGTTTGGCCCCTCTAACTGATTCAATGTTTGATGCAGTACATCATAATGAAACAGGAATTCATTGAAATAAATACAGTTAAAGTGAAGACATTTCTATATGATCAAAAAACTTCTCAAAATCACTTGAAAAATAACAATTAACAAACAGTTATTGTTATGTATTAAAGCAGAAAAAACACAGAATTCTCCAGCTTGGCTAGGTCTGCAATCCATAGCTCGCAGAACAGCCATGCAAACCATACCTCGGGCACCAAATACAATGCTTATGCCCGTAATTTTACTTTAGCTGTGGTTTTTAAGTGAATGTTAGATGCCTTGATGTATTGCTGACATGCAAAACTCATATTTGATGTTATTACTTCGTACAGATTAACTAAATTGAGAAAACAACGCATACTGTTGTACAGGTTCTATTCTAGCATCAGTTGACAGAAAATAACTAGAACAATGCTCGGAAAAATCTGGTTATTCTGGTTATGTTTTTAACCTACTGGTTTAACTTCTTATGCTGTGGATAGGGTTCTTTAGCTTTGTTTATGAACACTTGAACAAGCAGCCTGGCATACACCATACATGCATCTCCACTGGGGGTAACATGCTATTTGTTACCTCTATTGAGGGAAGGCAAGAGCAGCATGACATTTTCGTAACTCGTCATAAATCAACGGCCTGCGCATACACGGGTTTGCACAGGGATAAGCATGTAGCCCTTAACTCGTAATGAGGCCCACTAAGTCCGCGATTAGGGGTGGCTCATAAAATATCGACACCCTTGCAGTCTAGTATTTGTGGGCGCATCGGAATAATATCACCCGATAATTTTAGGCAGGCTGAGCTGACGTCAGCAACAAGCTTCTTTATACATTTACAAAAAAAACAAGTATATTCAATGTCAATTATATTTTACAAATAAATACTATATGTATGATGACTGGGGCATGTAAACTGCAGTTGCTTAAGATTTCAGACTGAAAGATTATGCTATATTTAACTATCATATAGCAGCAATTCCCAAAAACTATTTCAAATAAGGGTTTAAAATAACTCACAATTTATTACATACATTTTTTAACGATTCCTACTACATTTTGAAAAGATCCATTCTCTATAAATAGCTGCAGAGCGTGGTGAAAGACTTCCAAGGGGTTCTCGCTCATGAATGCAGTTCTTTAGGGATCTGTCTTGAACTTGGCTTTGCCCTCACTTCACTGAAACGTTATACCAAAACAGAGAGATGGCAGATAGGGGAGAGGCTAAAAAGTTCAATCTGTTGGGACGTGGATTCATTTCAGCCCATCAGTGCTCATTATCCCTCTAAGTGGTGACATAATCACAGACCCCTGCTCCACAGGGACGGCTCCCGACCTGTCTCTCATTTGCTGACATTAGAACTAAAGAACCCACCCCAGTTCATACACTAATTGAGCAGCAGCCCTCTGGACGGGCAGTGCAGCTTTATGCGTTGCTAGTGCTTTAGCATAGGCGCCTGCTAGTGACTGTCTTGCTTTGCAAACACATCACTGGATGTTTACTGAAGACTTCGTGTGCATTTTGAGTCTATCATGCATGTTGTGTGTTTGGGTTCGTTTTCAGTAAAGTGAAATATATATGGCAATGGTTCAAGGTTTATGTAACACTATATTTCACTTTTTGAACTTCCACAATCATATGGTGAGGCTCGCTGAAGACAATATGGTCTATCACTGCAAATGTTTTATTGAATCCATGCATCCATGGTCGATATACTCAGTGTTATACCTGACAGCCTCTGGGAGGTCTTTCCCCAACTTTTTGCCTGCCTCCCTCCATTTTATGACATCGTTTTTGCTGGCTTTAGGACTCTGTGCACTTTGCCATTGCTTACCAGTGCTAAAGTGATTTTGGTCTCTCCCCTAAACATGCTAATATTGGCTTAACCCCAATTGGATTATTTAATGTACTCCTAAATCCCAGGTAAAGTGCACTATATGTGCCCAGGGCCTGTAAATTAAATGCTACTGGTAGGTCTGCAGCACTCATTGTGCCACCCACTTAAAAACCCCCTCCAACCTTGGCTCAAGCTTGCCATTGCATAGCCTGTATGTGCAGTTTTACACTGCCACTTCTACCTTTCCAGGCCTTAACCATCCCTTTGTAAACATATGTCACCTCCAAGGCAGGCCCTACACGACTCACAGGGCAGCATGCCATGTATTTAAAAGGCAGGACATGTACTTGTTTTACATGTCTTACTAGTGAAAAGTGCCAATTTTGTTTTTCACTACTGTAAGGTCTATCTCTTCCATAGGATAACATTGGGGTTGCCTTATTGCTTCTTTTAAGTGTAATTTCCAATTGTGAAGACATAGACTTTTCAAGTTTGGCATTACTGGACTCACAATTTAAAATCCCAACTTATTGTGAAGTTGGATTTGAATTTACAGTTTAGCAAATGCCACTTTTAGACAGTTAGTATTTACTTACTTACCCCATTTGGTGCCTTCTTCCTCTGTCTGTTCAGTCTGGGCTGTGTGACAGCTGGGCTTTGTGTTTCCCTCTAGACAGTAATACACAAAGGAAGCTTAGGTGTATCTTGATGCACCATCCTGGGTGATGGGAGGGAGGAGCTGGGCACAGGATCACACTTACGCCTGAATAAGATGGGTCCTGTCCACACACAGAGGGCTGCATACCCCCTGGAGAAAGTCTGGAACCAGGGAAGAAAGGGACGACCTCTGTGCACTTCAAAGCTTATTTTGAAGTCTCCCCCACTTCAAAGGCACAACTGGGTATAAGTAATGGACCTCTGAAACCATGACTTCAGTAAACTTCTGGACCTGTGACCACTCTGCCAGAAAGAAGAACTGTTGTGTTGCTGGAGAGACTGTCACTCAGCTGGACTACTGCTTTGCTGGACTCTTGCCTTGGTGTATTCTTGCCTTGCTGAGCTGCCCTGCTGCCTGCTGTTCTCCTGTATGGGTCAGAAGGACTGGACCTGCATCATTTGAACCAGTAGTGACTCCAAGGGCTTGCTCGCTTGCCTCCTGTTCTAAGTCGCAGGGGCTTCAAAGATTTTAACGAATTCTGCTGCAGCACCTGGACTTTGTTTGCTGCAGTCTTACCTTGCCAAGTGGTGCCAACGCAGTCCTGGGCCTTTGGAAATGGGTATAAAGTGTGCTTCAACCAAGTCCTATGCATCCTCATCAGAACCGATGCACCTTCACCTTTGCATGAGTCATAACTAGCACATCTGCATCTCAGCGTGGAGCAGATGCAGCACATCACCTCTAGAACCAGCGCATCGCCTTTGGAATCAATACATCACCTACTGCGGAAGCAGCAGCCATGCATCACATTCGGAACCAGCGCCTCACACTCAGAGCTGACACATTGCTGCAGGTGTGTGGAGAACACTGGCACATCTTCTCCACTGCGTGGCTCGACACTGATTCATCACTTTGGCTGCACCTCTCATCTTCATCAATGGCAATGCATCCTGGATCAAGGTACTTTGGTTTAGCGGGACCAAGTGAGTCCCTGTATCCGGCATGCTCTCCATCACGGTTGGCATGAACTTTTGACTTTGTCTCGGGCGAACACGATCACAAATTCCATTTAAGCACTTATTGCTTCTGAGCGCTATTTTAAATGTATTCTTTAAAAATTCGTATCTCAACTTCTACTTGTTGGATTTTTGTCATTTTGGACATGTTTTATTTACTATAACATAATTTATTTTTCTAACCCAGTGTGGAGTTTGTTTTATGATGTTTTCACTGTGTTATTGTTTTGCACAAATACTTAACACATTGCCTCTCAAATTAAGCCTGACTGCTGTGTGCCAAGCTACCAGAGGGTGAGCACAGGATAATTTAGGGTGTGCTGTGATTTACCCTGACTAGGATTGTGGTGCCTGCTTGGACTGGGTACATAACTCTGCGAATCAGAAACCCAGTTTCTAAAACTCAGTATAAATAAATGGATCAAAGTAGGACAAAATATCCATTAGCAGTACTTTTTATCTGTTTGAACTAGAAATAGTTTTTTGCTAAAATCTGCAGATTATGTCAGAGATGATGGATTAAGTGGCAGAGTCGGTAAATCCATAATTATGCGAGAAAAAGCAGCAGAATGGCATAATTCCCGTGAAATCCTCATGTTTGGCGTTACTGATCAAAATCATTTAAAATGGCCAGAGATCCTGGGAAGCCATCCCCCCATACTTCCACAAAGAGAATAAACCTGAGAGTTCTATTCAATGGCAACATGTCTTTTTCCCAAAATTCAACCCAAAAATCCAAATCAAAAGTGTGGTCAGGTGCATCAATTTGCAGATATCCATTCTCCAAAATATCCTGCAAAAGGTCCTGGCCTTGAGTGAAGAGCTACAAAGTAATTGAGGCCAACAAGGTAATAAAGGGACCAAAGCCGTCACCACAAATAACACTTGCACTGGGTACCAATGTGATTTTGCTCCAAGTCACTACCTTGTTGTCGAATAATGAAGACTGCTGTAAGGAAACAGATATTATGTGCACGTGTATTTGCAGCCAGAGCGGAATAAAGTCTCCCCACGGTACTCTTAGCTCACCACTTTAGCAGGAGCGGCCTGTGCAGGTAAGAGCGGTGGGCAGTGGGGCAGGGTGAGGGAGATTTGACAGACGACACAGAGAGAAAGTTAAATAAATAATTAATTTCCCCTTGGCGTCTGTCGAATCCCCCCACCACCCTGCCCCACCGCTCCTACCTACACGGGCTGCAGCCGCACTTTAGTTGCTTATCCAAAGTCTAGGCTTGAACCTCAACTGGAGTATTCAGGAACTTATGATTCAGTGCAGCACAATTTAGAACATTTAAAGAAGCTAAAGCAATAGAAATCAAGCATAATCAAAGTATAATGGCCTCCCATGGCTAATGAATAGTTATGACAAAAAAAATAAATTGTTTTGTAGTGATCATTGAAATTAGTGGAAAGTGAAAAAAGTTTTGAAAAATGATTGAAAAATTATTGAGGGACAGATTTACTAATTTTCACACAAGGCAGTGCAGCAAGGCAACTTGCTGTGCTGCTTTGCGTGAAAGGGAGACATCAGAAATGTGCAATGTTTACAAAGATATGGCATTATTCTGCTGTCTCCTTGTGCTGGTGCACTGTGTGCCTCCTAGCACCAATGCTTGCGTTACGAGCAGAATTGTTTTTGTTCCGGGAGGGAAAACTTTCTGCAAAAAATCCTTAAAGTCATTTTTGTTTTCGTCTGTGTAATGTGGAATGCATCACACATACAAACAGGAAGTAACAAGGAGAAATAAAGATATTTCTCTGGTTACACCTGGGTCTGGGAGGCGCACCATTTTTAGGCACCAAAATCTATCAGTGGATGTGTCGGAACACTCACACTCCAACCATGGAATGCCTCCCTGCCACAAGATAACACAAGGCTGTGAAATGCACTCTCTTGTGTCACTAAACCACATAGAGCCACTCAAGGTGGTTTGCATGGCTTAGCTAAGTCCCTGTTAATGCCTTACATTGCCTTGAGTTGCCATGCGAAATATTTCTTTGTACAGTTTGTCAACCACTCTTTTGAATTATGAGAAATGCTCAACTGTTAGCAAAACCTTAGTTGGAATGTATTTTGTAACATTACAATTGCCACATTAAATATTCAGTATTTCACCTATGTTAAAGTTGATGATGCAAGCAAGCATGGTTATGAAGATTAGTCGTGGTTATATTTCTAACGTACCAGTAAGTGTTGATTTCAGTGACTTAAAATATGTTTTGGCAAACATATGAGCTGGGACTGTTATTTTGTCAGAAGTACCTTGAGCAAGGTGCTAATGAAGACGACATATTCATGTTTTAATTCTGAATATTGAAGAATGGGAGGGAAGCACAACAAATTACAATCTAATATCAAGCCAATCCGTAGCAACAGGTCTACCAAGGAAAAATATCTGATTGATTCAGAGCACATGCACATGGTGTTTGAAGAGCAGCAGGTCTCCTTGATATCTTTTTGAGTATTAAGATGTTTCTGGGACATCCACTCTCAGGATGTCTGGCACACAGGTCACCTCCCTAGGATGAATTCACACAACATCCTTGGCAAGTAGTGAACTTATCTCCCAAAAGTCCTGGGAAGTGAGACTCTAGATTCTGACATCAGGAGTGCAGCAAGTAAATTCACTTTGCTATTCTGGATCATTCTTCAAGCGGGGAGGAGGAGAAATGCATTTGGTATCATTATTTTCTACCGATCCAAATAGAAGGAATGGAGCACATCCTTGCCTTTAGGAGGAACCCCCTACTGGACGTCTATAACATCTAAAGGCCTTATTTAGTATTTGGAGGACAGGAAAAATGTGGTGGAGCACACTGTCCATCAAGCTTGTGGTCCTCCCACTCTATATAGAGTCAGGCAAGCCATCATATTTCCTCAGTTGAATACTTCTGGCTCTGCCTACAGAAACATTAAACAAACTAGACCAATGGCCCCACAGATATTAAGCCATCAGCCTAAGTACGTCGGACCATCCACCCAATTTTTGAAAGATATTTTGGAGTATTATTTTTCCGAAACTGCCAAGAAAAGGCTGACAGGTCCAAACAGGATAAAATAGACATTGATGCTGGAAAAAAGCTACCATGGTGTGAGGGCCATTAGTTTTTTAGTTTTTTTAACAGTAAACTCACACTTCCATAGTTTTATTTGAAAAACCACAATCTTTGCTGAGTGGCTGTACTAAACGTGAGGGCTACTCCACAAATCTACAGTGTCCTCTGATGAGCTGTGTTGAGGGTAGCTCCTCTGAAGGAAAGCGGTGTCTACCAGGCAGACAGAAATCTCTAGATATGATGGTATGGCAGTCTACAAAAGAGGAAGGTGCACTGGGTTGAAGTAAGACAGGAGACACACTTGTGGGCCGAAAAAGTTCTTCTTTTTATTTAATCTTGTTTGTTTTAAAACCGGCACACAGCCAACGTGTTTCGTTCCCTAGTGCCGAGGAACTTCGTCAGGGCTGTAACAATTATAAAAACTGACATAATTATACATGTAGTACATATACATACAATAAATAGACACAATTGTGTGTAATATAAAACACTAATAAAACAGACGACCCAAAAACATTACAAAGATTAAAACACATACGTCAACAAATAACAGCAAAAACACACAAAAATATACGTATAATGATGACTTTAAAACATTATTGACATGTCGCCATACAATTAATCCAATTAATAAAAAGTAGTGGACAGATAGAAAGTCAAAGATGGGAAAAAATTATGACAGTAAAGGAATACACTCAATATCATAACCCTTATCAAAAGCTGTTTTATAATTCAGAAATCATATACAGAAACTGAAAAAGAAACAAAAAGGACATATCTGTGACACTATAGTAGCATCTAGACATAGTGAGCAAAACCACCTGGAAGGAAAGGTATAAAGATTAAAAAAGAATTTTTTAAAACGAAGAAGAGCAAAGGCAGAACAGGAATCAAAAACTATGAAAATTTGATCAGAAGTCCACAGAGTAGCACCCGTATTGTGATAATACTAGTGCCAGAAATCATATGACAGAGTCAGTACCACCCAAAGCGATATGAAAGATCATAGTAAAAAACCCTCCATATAAAACATGACCATATGATATAATAACAAAAGAAGGCATCTCACCTTACTAGGAATAGCAATTAATTTATGAAAAACTGGACTATTTCAAGGTTGGTCCAACACAGATGTGTAGGAGCTCATGTTTGGTTCAATCGATTTTTAATCGGTCCACGTATTTCTAGAAGAGGTGGGAGGACGGTACAATGCAAAATTCAAAAGGTCGAGATTGTCCAAGAAAAACAAACAAATGTACAACACAACATACAACAATCCCAAAAAGTGCAAAAATAGAAGCCAATAAGTGCAAAAACAAAAACACAACCCCTTCTAGGGACATCACTATAGACTACGTCATGTTTAAGCAAAAATAAGTAACGCCAGCCAAGGGGTGATCATATCCCAAAGAAATAAAGTAAAATGGCATTAATGATCCATTTGGCTAACCCAACGCAAAGTGTCTCACCTGGATCAAAAAACAGATATCAGAAAGGTTCACATAGATTTGAGCAATGGTTTCAAACGTTTCTTAAACAGATTCTGTTAAGTAAAAAAGAAGAAGTAAGTCGACATAACAGGAGAGTATAATCAATGCACTCTTCTAAAGTAAGAAGTATTAGCGTAAAGCCAATGCAGTACTTAGAATAGACGTCTATGACGCAAGGAGTACTGTCGTCATTTTTTCCCATCTTTTGACTTTCTATCCGTCCACTACTTTTTCTTAATTGGATTCATTGTATGGCGACATGTTAATAATGTTTTAAACCATCATCATACATATATTTTTGGCTATTTTTGCTGTTATTTGTTGACGCATGTGTTTTAATCTTTGTACCGTTTCTGGGTCGTCTGTTTTACTAGTGTTTTGTATTTCTCACAATTTTGTCTATTTATTGTATGTATATGTACTATATGTATATTTATGTCAGTTTTTATAATTGTTACAGCCCTGACGAAGTTCTTGTGGCACTAGGGAACGAAACACGTTGGCTGTGTGCCGGTTTTAAAACAAACAATATTAAATAAAAAGAAGAACTTTTTTGGACCACATGTGTGTCTTCTGTTTGACTTCTACCCAGTGCACCTTCCTCTTTTGTGGACTTTCTGAATAAATTAGCCTCTTTCAACAGCGGATGCTGGGAGTAGTTGCACTTGTTTTTTGATTTATAAAACTAGTGGATTTGAAGTGCTTGACCTTGGTCGGCAGTTGTGTTCTTTATTCTTCTTGTAAATCCTTGGGGCCCGATACACAGAACTAACTTAAGACAAAATCTTAAACTTACTACTTTTGGTATTCACAGAAGTTAGGATTTTGTCTTAAGTTTGTCTTAAGACAAACTTAAGACAGACTTAAGACAGACTTAAGACAGACTTAAGTTAGGATTTTGTCTCAAGTTTGTCTTAAGACTGTCTCAACTCTGTCTTAAGTCTGTCTTAAGACAAACTTAAGACAAAATCCTAACTTCTGTGAATACCAAAAGTAGTAAGTTTAGGATTTTGTCTTAAGTTAGTTCTGTGAATCGGCCCCATTGATTGTAGACTGTCTTGCACTCATTCTGTTCAATCACTGTGCCTAGATTTGAGGATGGGAGAAAGGAGATGGCCCAGAACCTCTTTGGTACGAATGCATTGATTGAACCCTTACCACAGGGCACATCCAACAGAGTAAGCCTAAAAACACTTTTTCTCAGGGTACGGCGTTTAAAAAAAGAGGAGCTTTCCCACTGGTGGGGCGGGATAACGTTCCAGCAATATCTGGTGAATAAAAAAATCCCGAGGGGTTTAAGAATTTTAATCTTCCTCACGTTTGAGGACCTGAGTGAGGATCTGTTGTACGAATGGGAGGGTAACCTGGAGAATGCATCCCAAGTTATGATGCAAATTCTAATACGCCATGCCAGGTAAAAAGGACACAAATTACAAGGGGAAATTGAGACCCTAGAGAGAGAGTTTAATTATATGGAGCAAAAAGACTTAATTGGAAAAAGAATTGCCATTCTAAAAAAGGTAATGGAAGAAAATCAGCTATATTTGAAAGATAAGAAGCTGAAAAAAATTAGAAGAGATGACAGGGACTACCGTGACAGACATGATTACACGTTCGCCAAGAAATTTAATAATAGTCAAGGAGGGGAAGAAAGAAAGAGAACCCAAGAAGACAGGGAGGAGAGCGATGACGCACTCTCTATTAGTAGTGTTTCTTCCTCATCTATGAGTAGTGTAGCCTCCAATGTACCACAAGAGACCCCTTTAGGGGAAGGAGCTTTTTCTTTTCAGAAGGTGCTCACAAAGCTTCGAATCAGCAGCAGACTCCAACAAAAAAGAGACCAGCCCAAACCAGGAGGGGAGGCAGGAGGTCCAAAGGCAGGTACAGGATGAGGGTCAACCAAGAAACAGAATACAACAGCGAGGCCCTAACTATGCATGTGAACACTTTGTGCAATTCTATGGGATCTAATGGTATAGACAATGACTCTGACTTAAAAATTGCTAATTTGTCTAAGAAAATCCTTGACAAAGATGAATTGGCAGTCATGGGTAAAGGCTTCCATTTCTGTCCGACCCTGGGTGGGGATATTACTGAAGTACATATTGACCTGTCCAAATTTGTAAGAGTCTTGAAGCTCAGGGATTATTTTTCACAACAAATTCCAAAGGCAGTAATGCCCCCTACCAGATCAGAGAGTACGATACACATTGTTGCTGATTTCCGTAACGTACAGCTTCTGCTCAGTCTGGATGATGAGGGGAATCATGACATGCCAACTTTACTCAATAATTTTGGGATTGTACAAAACTGCAATGTAGACAGTGGTCTCAAACCTAGATCTAAATGTGTGCCCTCCCTAAATTACCATCTGAACATAGAAACCTTCTATTACAGAGTGAGTGAGGACATGTACAGATTGGATACACCTGGCAAATGCGTGCCACACATTAACCACAACATTACCGCCAGTGAGCGACAAGCGCTCAATAGACTTAAACTTGATAACACCATCGTCATAAAAGAAGCTGACAAAGGCGGTAATGTTGTGGTTATGAATCATTGTGATTAAATGTCTGAGATTGATCGATAACTGAGTAACACTATTTGTTATCAGCGCATCCCCACCAACCCAATCAAGAAAGTAAATTCAATGAGAAAAATGAAGTTGTGTGAATGGAGGGTTACTTGCCTTTTGTCTGAAGATGAGTTCAGATATCTCAGAATTGACAGCCCAAAATATCCATGCATCTACATTTTACCTAAAATTTTTAAGGTGGCATCTATCCACCAGGCCGCCCTATAATTTCAGGGATAGACTCACCAACTGAAAAATTGTCGGAATTTGTGGACCTCAGACTCCAAAAGTACGTTTTAGACCTTCCCTCGTACATCAGGGATAGCAAAGATATACTGATAAAGTTTAATGACTTACAATGGTCAGATGACCATTGTTTCGTCACATTTGACGTAGAAAGCTTATATACATGTATATGTAAAGAATTTGGAATGCTTGCTGTCCGATCTTTTCTGGATAGAGAGCTTGCTGAACATTATGAATCAAATGAGATGATATTGGAAATGATTGATATAATCTTAAGCAATAACTTCTTCTTACGTGACACTGCCAGGTTCCAGCACATACTCGGGACCGCGATGGGTTCTAAATTTGCTCCCACGTACTCCTGCCTCTTCATGGGGTGGTTCAAGAGGGAGTATGCCTGGCACAGATGTGCCTCCCCCTGGAACAAACATATCGTGTTCTGGGAGAGGTATATTGACGACATCATCGTCCTGTGGTCGGGATCCATGGATCTATTACATCAATACCACACATATCTGAATGCCAACACCTTCAACGTGAAACTTACGTTGACACATGATAAAGTCAAAATTAACTTTCTTGACATACAGTTTTATGTAAAAGAAGGAACTATACGAAGCACTCTTTATAGAAAAGAATCTGCTTGTAATGCAGTTTTGCACACTGACAGCGCCCACTCACGTTCGGTCATCAACAATATTCCCTATGGGTAAATGACACGACTAAGAAGGAACTCTAGTGAGGAAGACGCTTACTATGCAAATGTCCTTGAAACGAAGAAAAGGTTTCTAAAACGTGGATATAATAGAGTGGTACTGGACAAAGCTATTGAGAAAGCACAACAACTCAAAAGGGAAGACACTCTTTGAAATAAACCCAGGGCTGCCACCACAGCAACAAGTGAAAGGGCGGTCAGGTTTATCACTAAGTATAATACCAATAGTAGTAAAGTCTACAACATTCTACAGAAAAATTGGAGTCTCCTGAAGGATATTCCTGGCCTCAATGAGTGCTTGCCTACTAGACTTTCGATTACTTATCGCAAAGGAAGGTCCTTACAAGATGTTCTATGCGCGAGTCATGTGACCTGGTTACCCTCCAAACCAACAGGTTTTTATACTTGCGGGTCTTGTAACATTTGCCCCTATGGGAGAAATAAAACCACTGACTTCACTTATAACACCGTAAGACAACACAAGATTGCACACTTTATAAACTGCAACACTGCACATGTGATATACATCTTTGGCTGTAGATGAAATATCATCTATGTGGGAAGTACAGTTCGTCCACTCAAGGTCCGAATCCAGGAACACAGTAGGGCTATACTCAGTGGTGACAGTCGCTATCCCGTAAGTGAACATTAGATGGGACTTCATCCGGAAGATCACTCCTTCTGGTTTCATGGTATTGACCACGTGCCCCTTGGGGCTAGGGGTGGCAATCGAGAATTAGAGGATAGGCAAAAGGAGGCTAAATGGATTTGTCGCTTGAAAGCCACCCAAATGGGTCACAATACCGATAGGGAATTTCATTACTTCCTTGATTAGGGACTAAGAAGAAGAGAATTACTGTGACCCTATGTTCTTGATGCTGTACGTAATTTCCCTTTCTATACTTGTTAATACTGTATAAACATCAAAAGTCTCAAGCAAATATTCTGTTATCACTATATTTCCATGTTTCTTAATCTTGTCTCTAATTTTATTTTTGATCTAATCTGGTTTCTTTTCCGCTTTTCTTTTTTCTAACGATTTTAAATCTTGTTGGCTTGTGGGTTTTTACTCACTCTTTGGGTTGTGTAATTGTGTAGTGATATTTAATTTTGGAGGTGGCACTTCTGATTGCCTGATGGGATGTAATTTTCATTTTTATCGCTGATGGGCTTTCTGGTTCTAGCAATAGTTTGAGCCACTAAGATACTTAGTGATAGCAAATTTGAGGCGGTACCTTGATTATCTGATAGGGCGTATCTCATAGTGTGTAACTGTTGTTCTTTGGTTGGACTTTACTTTGTCCTAAATTGCAGCTTTGGGTAATATTATTCCCTTTTGTTGCAATGCTGTCTCACTATGGAGGGGCGATTTGACCACCACTACAGGTCTAACGTTGTTTACTCTGAGATTAATCAGCAGCGGGAGATCTTTTCCCGTTCTCTTCTTTTGAAATGTAATTGTACTTGACACCTGGGCGGCTTGTATTTTTAAGGGCCAATGTAATTTTATCATGAGTTCGCCTAAGGGTTTATAACTTCTGACTTTGAGCGCCAAATTTATCATCATACGCACATTTGACATCTGCACCAGGGTGCGTTGCTAACTCAGGAATTCTACATTATAGCATTGTGAGTATTTTTTAAGGGTCAACATTAATTTCCCTTGAAGTCAGATATGAGGTCTATCCTTTCCAATATGGCCGCCGCACAATGGAGAGCCTCAGCACTAAGCTCGCTGGTCCTTTCTTTATGTTCTTCCAGGAACTTACAGAAGTGACGTCATTACGTCTGTTCGCAGCTCTATTTAGTGGTTTGAAAGACTATGGCTCCAGTGTTACATCTATGCTGCCACAAGCCACCATGCTGTCCGGCAGCTGCTCGTTCGTTTCGCGGTAAGTGCCTGCTCCCCCAAGTTATCGATCGCATAACGGGCTAATCAGAGTTTTTTTGGGTTAAGTGATATCGCAAATCTTAAGTTTCGATGGGGACTACTGCTGGCACACATTAAGGTTCCTGTGGAGCCTTACACAATGCTAATTAGATTGGTTATTAAAAGGTAGTGCATTTGGGGAGGGATGTATACATTTTAGCTGAGAGCCCTTGACTTTCTACATATATTAAGTGCGAGTATGTGGCTCTGGCGCTGCTTCATTTGTTGTAGCTCTGTGTTTTCACTGTTATTACGCATGTCAGTTATTGATGACATTGGCACTTACATCTTTCAGCTATAGGTGTGCCCTTTTCTGTTTTAGCACATATGTGTTTTCATTTGAGCCCCGTTTTGTAATTAAATTCAAATTGTTGGTTGGGCCAATAATAGCCTTTTTGTTTTTGGTGTTATTATCAAGACAGGGAATGAACCAGACAAGATTTCTAATGTATGCGTAATTGTTTTTTCCATTCATTTTACTTACAGATATTGACAGCGGAACCTACTTATACCCATTTGTCTTTAGACTTATGAGTCTATGTTCCAACCTTGGACTGCTATTGGATATTGGTTTCATTCTTATTAAGGTGAGACCGTATGTGGTTGATTGCCAAATCAGAGAATGACCCCGACAAGATCCCTTATGTATACTTAATTATTTCATCGTATTTTTTAATTTGCTTTCAGATATTGACAGCGGGTCCTGCTTACACCCTTGGGTCTTTACACTTATGAGCCCAAGTTCCAACCTTGTGATTATTACTAGATATAAGTTTCAATTTATTAAGGTGAGACTTTATGTGTCTGTGTTATGTAATCAAGGAATGAACCAGACAAGATCCCTAATGTATGCGTAATACCTTTTTCTTATTTACCCTTGTTTTTAGATATTGACAGCGGGTCCTACTCACACCCGTGTGTCCTTATATTTATGAGTCCATGCTTCTACCTGGTGATTATTAATGGATAATGGTTTTATTTTATCAAGGTGGGATGTCATGTGTCGAAATTGTGTTTATAAGTCCATAAACTGCATAGTACTCCTTGCGTCACAGACGTCTATTCTAAGTACTGAATTGGCTTTACGCTAATACTTCTTACTATAGAAGAGGTCATTGATTATAGTCTCCTGTTATTTTGACTTACTTCTCCTTTTTTTACTTAACAGTATCTGTTTAAGAAACTTTTGGAACCATTGCTCGAATTTATGTGAACCTTTCTGATATCTGTTTTTTGATCCAGGTGAGACACTTTAGGTCGGGTTAGCCAAATGGACCATTAATGCCATATTACCCTATTTCTTTGGGCTATGATCACCCCTTGGCTGGCATTACTTATTTCGGCTTAAACATGACGTAGTCTATAGTAATGTCCCTAGAAGGGGTTGTGTTTTTGCACTTATTGGCTTCTATTTTTGCCTTTTTTGCACTTTTTGGGATTGTTGTATGTTGTGTTGTACATTTGTTTGTTCTTTCTTGGACAATCTCGACCTTTTGAATTTTGCAATGTACTGTCCTCACACCTCTTCTAGAATTACGTGAATCGATCAAATAAATTGAACCATTCATGTGCTCGTATACATCTGTGTTGGACCAACCTTGAAATAGTCCAGTTTTTCATATATTAATTGCTATTCCTAGTAAGGTGAGATACCTTCTTTTGTTATTATATCATATGGTCATGTTTTATATGGAGGGTTTTCTACTATGATTCTTCATATCTCTTTGGGTGGTACTGATTCTGTCGTATGATATCTGGTACTAGTATTATCACAATATGGGCGCAAGCCTGTGGACTCCTGATCAACTTTTCGTAGTTATTGCTCTTCTTCATTTAAAAAAAATCTTTTTTAATATTTATACCTTTCCTTCCAGGTGGTTTGGCTCACTATATCTAGATGCTACTATATTGTCACAGATATTTCCTTTTTGTTTATTTTTCAGTTTCTGTGTATGATTTCTGAATTATAAAACAGCTTTTGATAAGGGTTATGATATACAGTGTATTCCTTTACTGACGTCATTTTTACCCATCTTTCCACTTTCTATCTGTCCACTACTTTTTCTTAATTGGAATAATTGTATGGCGACATGTCAATAATGTTTTAAAGTCATCATCATACGTATATCTTTCTGCGTTTTGCTAATATTTGTTGACGTATGTGTTTTAATATTTGTACTGTTTTGGGTCGTCTGTTTCATTAGTGTTTTGTATTGCTCACAATTTTGTCTATTTATTGTGTATGTACTCTATGTATATTTATGTCAGTTTTTATCATTGTTACAGCCCTGACTAAGTTCCCGTGGCACTAGGGAACAAAATGCGTTGGCTGTGTCCCGGTATTAAAACAAACAAGATTAAATAAAAAGAAGAACTTTTTCGGGCCACAAGTGTGTCTCCTGTTTGACTTCTACCCAGTGCACCTTCTTCTTTTGTGAACATTCTTACTAAATTGGCATCTTTCAACAGAGGATGCTGGGAGTTGTTGCACTTGTTTTTTGATTAATAAAACTAGCTGAATTGAAGTGCTTGACCTTGGTCAGCTGTTGTGTTCTTTATTGTTTCTTGTAAATCAAATGATGGTATGGCAGGCCACCTCTGTGTGTGGGTGCGTGGTTGTGTGTGTGTGTGTGATTTTAATAATAATAAATATAAGAATAATAACATGTTTGAATATAAAGTGTCAAAACACACCTCAGCTATTAATGTAGTCCCTTCATCTTCCATAATTTTACAGAACATTGAATAAAGCGCATAACCAATTGATGAATATTGTTGATAAGCAAAAATCAAATGCGATATAATAAGTGGAACAAAGAGGAGGGGAAGCTCAAAACAACCTTGCAACCCAAGCACAATTAGTTGCATTGTATCTTAGAAGAAGTGTGTTAGGATGCAAATAGCAATAAAAGCTTCAAAGAGAGGGTTGAGTCATAATTTTCTGCGACTAACAATCTTTTACTCTCATACCCAGGCTCAGCCATTCTGAGGCTTGCTGACAAATGTCTTGGCTCTGCTCAACCTTTAACCTAACAAGTACTGCACAAACAACTTTTACAATAAGACTCAATTATGAAATAGTCCAGTTCAGTTTATTGTATCTGCCAAAGCCATAGTAAATTTACAATACAAATACTTTAAAAACATTAATCATAAATGTTAAGTTATACAGTTAAAATAGTAAACATTTGCTCAGAAATTCACAGTGCTATTATATCATGTGGCAAGACAAAATTTGCTTGTCAGGTGACTTATAAAGTATTGCTGACTGTTCTTGATATAAGACCAGGTGATTAAAATGTGTAAGGTGAGGTGCGTAGTTAATAAAGATAGGACAACCCACTTGTAACATTTTAATCCTTTCTCTAAGAGTTAGTGAAGTACTTGTGTTATCTTTAAAGGTTGACAATTTAAGTACTGTTATCTAAGATATGTCAGTTTTTTCCACATTTTATCCTTTGCTCATCACATTTTATTGTGTGAGGATAGAGTTGAATCAAACACTTGCTGATATTGTATTTCAGTTGATATTGTGTTAATAATTTGATGTTAATGTTTAAAGGTTGATGATGGATCGTGTTGCTAGTTATTGATGTATTTTTTTACTAGTGTTTGGAGAAGCAACATTCAGTGAGAGATGGCCTAAGATATCAATCTTTGATTTGGAATCTATTGAGTTGTTGAAGGCATTTCTAAGGAAGATCAGCTGATTTGTATGTCTACAGGTTTTGTTGAAAGTTTTTTTAGACAGCAGTGAATGGCAACAGATTTTTTGTGTGTAGAATGAGAGCATATGCTATCTCTGGAGAGGTAAGTCTGAACTAGGGTGGTCACATCACTCTGTGTCATCATGATCACTGTTTCTAGTCCTGGGTCTTAAGATGCAAGCCAAAATGCATTCTGGTTGTTGTAGTCTTGGTTTACTCACATGTAGCTAATTAGGTTATTGCACCCAACAGCTTTGATTTGTGATAAAATAGTCCAGGAATGTAAAATAGTATTCAATATGATGTGGTCACCCTAATCTTAAAATGTGCATCGAAGTGGGAAGAGGTCCAAGCTCAGAAATAGATGTAAAAGGGGCAGTCATTGTCTCCATCTCATGTGCAATGCACCATGTATGAGCTGCCTTCTGGTTTGCTTGTTACATCCTATGATAAAATTATAAAGCGATTATTCAACCAATGGGTTGGCAACATTCTGCCTTCAAATCAATGACTGCTAGTTGCTTTATCCTCATTCTGGTTCAAGTGTCCCAAGTTCAGAAGATGTTTTGACCTCCCACCCCCAAGCCAGAAGGAGGCTGCACAATGATGTGTTGGCATGCCCAGGAGACTGCAACTTATACAGAGGCCTATTCCAGTCACACGTGCTGACTTAATGAATGCTAAGGTGTGTTTGAACCAACCTGAGTGCCAATTGTTTGTGCACTCTTTGTGACTAGATGAGAACAGACTGATTCATGCCTCTTACCCCCTTTCCATTGTTTGACTCTGCTCTTCAAAGTGCAAGGACAAAAGTGCCACATCTAGTGCCATCTAGACAATGTGGGTATCCACTTGGAAACATAGCCCACATAGTGAGAAATACAAAGTGTGGAGACTTGTGTCTCCCCTGAAACTTCAACAGCATCTGCCCTTCTTCCTTGATGGTAATGCTGGGACCAATTTATGAACTTGTGATGAAAGACTTAATATCTATTGATGGTGCTGGTCCATATGGTGAGGAGATAAGCACCTGGAAATATGCATGTTTTACAAAGTAGTAATAAATATTGCATAAGATGAATCAATACAGCTGTGGTGTTATGGACTGAGAGTGGCAATGGGAAATGTAAAAGTCTTGATTGGTAAAGAACACTTCTTGAATACGAGGTGGATGATGGCAGTGATGGCAACTGGGGATAAACATGTTTGTTTGTACAGAAGACACAGAAGGCCGCATTCTGAGTCTGATGATATTTGTTTGTGTGGAAATATAGTGACAGAATGTGATCTCTCAGGTGAAAAATTATAAAGGAGTAGTGATTCAAGAGTTGAATACAAAATATGGTAAGTTAAGGTAACAGTTTAAATAACTTGAATGAGTCCCCTCTATTGGTGACTGATTTCTTTAATGAGTTTGTCAACTACCTATGTATAATTTTAAATAAAATGTTCCTTTCCAAGGCTGGCCCTATTTTCTTATTTAGAACAGATCTGTATAACAAGATTGCTGTTATTATACTTTAGTTGATCGACTTAAGGCTCTGAATTAAAGCAATCCAATGGAGTCAATGGTAATGTTAATCACTTGCAAATATGTGTGTGCTACTTAGACAAGTGAGTCTTAAGTAATAGAGTCATTTATGGAGTAGTTATTGAATATAATTGACGTATAATCATTTAAGCTTTCTTGTAGATTATGGTACATGTGTTTAGGATGGTTGTTTAGTTAGGATGGTGGGACTGATATTAGTGGTGTCTTCCTTCCTTGATGCTAGTCTTGGAATCCATGTTCCAGCGTGTGGTGCCAGCCTGGAAACTACTTATTGTATTAGTCTATGTGATGAGAAGACAGAGCACATAGTCCCTGGATTCCTGTTCACCTTTCAGAATCAACCAGCACCTGCCATCACAAGTGTTCCTGAAGCCTGTCTGTCATACTCAATCTGAGAAATCGAGGAGAAAGAGAACCATAGACAGTGATCACAACTCTCTCACTGCAGGTTCTTCTTTTAGACTTACCAAGAGCCCACCGCTTGAATCAAGACCCTGCCTTTCCTTTAACTGGCATGTTATTACTGCTTATGATGAAATTAGGCAGCATCATCATAGCTAATGTAATGCATGGTAATGGGGCAGAATATGTTTTTAAAGCTATAGTTGCCTAATCCAGAATGTAAATTTATATGCGATGAGTCTACATTTATTTCTTACGGTAGTAAATGTACTAGTTTTGGCTATTTATCAATTTGGAGTGTCAAGTTACTACAAAGAGTAGACTTATATGTCTCTACTCCCTGAGTTCTTGGAGAGTGGACAAATGTATGAGTATAAAGTTACTACTAATAACTATTCATGTGGAGGAGGAGGTCATTTAATATATTTATTTTAAATATAGATTAAATAAAATGCTGCATCACTGTTAACTTTTTGAGTTAAATATGTATAAGCTATACAGCTCAGACTAGTAACTATTCATGTACAGGAAGAGGTCTCCTCTACCGGGTGGGATCGTCCTATAGTAAAGTATAGGGATACTTAAAAAAGTTTATTAAACTCTAAACAAATTATGAAAATATTTTACATCACATATTAATATGAAATCATTTAATATCTTTATTTTAAATATAGATTTAAAGAAAATTCTGTAGCACTGTCAACTTGATTTCAATTAAATATGTAATTATTTTATAAATTAAACGATAATTATTTATAAAGATGTGAAAAATATACCCACCTCAAGTAAATTAGTCATATCTATTTATTATGTATAGAAATTACTAAACATTATCTATAGAATTAATGTATTATTGACCCTCTCTAAACCCTGCTTAAGTCCTCCCTAAGCGGCATCCATTTTGTAGTAAGTATTCCCCATTTTGCAGCCACTCCCCTGTCCATATTTACTTCTAATACATGGGGATATGTTTGCAGTGATCTTTGAAGTTGGAGCGTAGATTTCTAGACAGAAAAGATAGGAGAGGCAAAGGAAGAGTCCTGCACACCTTGGTTAGTGAATGGCATTTTGTAGTATGTGAGCAGTACTATTGCAGTACTACTAAATGTACTGCAACATTCAGTTTGTGAATAGGCTCCGTAGAATTGAACAAGGTAACATTTCATATTTTTTACAGCCTTAGCTGGGCTGACTGAATACAGTGAGAGTATTTGTGACTCTTTTAGTTAATCGTGCATTTTTCATTTCATACATTTATATCAAATATAGTTAAATTTTTATTGTCCATTCAAAAATTGTTTGATCCATCTGAGCATTTTTTCATTGAGAACAAATGCTGGACATATTCAAATTTAATTGGGACAAAAGTTAAACTTTTTAGGCGAGGTGTCAGCTGTTATGATATGCAGTATTGTTGACCCTTACCACCCTGCTGTAGACTTGCAAGCTGTTGCTTGACCATATTGTCACATAGTTACTGAAGAATCCCCTTATTCAATTAAGGGCCTATTTACTGTCAGTGCATAGTAAACCTTCCACATGTGTTTCTGTCAGTACTTTCCCAACAAACATTCAAGGCCAGAGACTCCTTTCAGAGTCTCTCTTTGATTTGAATATTCTAAAGGATCAATCATTAACCAGGAAACTTGACCTCTGATTTTTCAATTCAGGACTATGATTTTAGAACGACATGCATGACCCCTCCTGAGCACAAAACTCATTCCATATAAACTAATCCACATAGCCCCATGCCTTTGACCCCTATGGGATTTCCACTGAGAGAGGCAATGCACAAATGTTGTCTCTGCAGATGAAACAGTGTGGGATTAGTAATCACTTAGCTTCTCCTCTTGGTAAAGTCTATAACCTTCTTCTGAACCTACAGAACAGTAACATGCCTTGGAAGGGGAAGAGTCTCAGGATAGTTAACCCTGGCATCTCCTACTTCCTAAGACAGCAACTTAGTGAACTGCCTACATCTACAGGTAAGTGTCTCGGATCTCAGCATTGTCTCCTTCCAATGTGGATACAGAATATTGAGTAGGCAATCTCAAGATACCTTAATGTCAAAGCCAAAATAATGCAGGACCACAATTAATACAAGTAAGTAGGCATAGATTTCCTATACCTAACCCTCTCTATACATACATTGACAAAATAAATATCATCAGGATATGTACTTACCGCCTCGATATTTTGGTCCGCAATATTGTGGCTAGGATATTAAGGTATAGCCTACTTGATGTTTGAGACTACAACTCCACCTCCACCATCAATTGAGGCCACTACTGGACCTGCAGACACAGTAATCTGCATTTAATTCTCCCCCTATTATTCAAAAACAACAGTTGATGGACAGAATGCATTCACCCCAGTACAGAGATCTGGGCCTAAATCCATCGTTTTTTTTGCTCACCATGCCGTCCCAGTTTGAACCCAGTCATATGCAAATCAGTCTTGACCCTGTGCCTCATGGGAACAGTCCAGCCCGAACTGCCAAGCCAGGTCCTCCCTGGACTGAAAACAAGCATTTTAGGACCAGCCCCTCTTCAGCCAGGATAGCTTGATTCCAGTGGCATGGAGAGCACAGGAACCACGTCTGGGCATACCCTTCCCACTCGGGGTGACAAATGCAAAAACAACAGTTGATGGACAGAATGCAGAACAATGTCATACATTCACCCCAGTACAGATATCTGGGCCTAAATCCATCGTTTTTTTTCAAACATGCTGTTCCAGTTGGAACCCAGCCATATGCACATCAGTCTTGACCCTGTGCCTCATGGGAACAGTCCAGCCCGAATTGCCAAACCAGGACCTCCCTGGACTGGAAACAAGCATCCTAGGACCGGTTTCGGGGTTTCACCCCTCTTCAGCCAGGATAGCTTGATTCCAGTGGCATGGAGAGCACGAGACCCACGTCTGGGCATACCATTCCCACTCGGGGTGACAAATGCAAAAACAACAGTTGATGGACAGAATGCAGAACAATGTCATAGATTCACCCCAGTACAGATATCTGGGCCTAAATCCATCGGTTTTTTTCTCACATGCTGTTCCAGTTTGAACCCAGCCATATGCAAATCAGTCTTGACCCTGTGCCTCATGGGAACAGTCCAGCCCGAACTGCCAAACCAGGTCCTCCCTGGACTGGAAACAAGCATCCTAGTATCGGTTTCGGGGTTTCACCCCTCTTCAGCCAGGGTAGCTTGATTCCAGTGGCATGGATAGCATGGAACCCAGGTCTGGGCATACCCTTCCCAAACGGGGTGACAAATGCAAAAACAACAGTTGATGGACAGAATGCAGAACAATTATTCAACAATTGAGATACATGTGAACTATCCTCATATATACCTACACAAAACGAATGTGGCATCTCTTGCAATAAATCACAAACAAAATTGCAGTTTTTATCAGCATTGTTAAACTGTCTGAAACACTTCTATGAATGATACACTTTTCTGTTACAGCTTCTGTCTTTAAGTGGAGCTGTCTTAAATACAGGAATTTAATTAAATAAAGTAGCAATACCATGATTTGGTTTTATAGTCTAAACACCCATAAATGATATTGTATTGGTTGGAGTTCTGCATAATACCTTCTCACCTCACTTTTGTCACTTCCTTCAGACTTCAACTGTCTGTGACTTGAGCTTATATTAATGGACTTTCAGCAACAACCATTGCACTTACAGATCAAATGATCAGTAATGGTACATTTATTAGGGGAGTTTAATACCTTCCCCTTTATTTAAAGTGCACCTCCAGTCTTAGATGTGCAACCCAGAGACAAAGTTTGGTAGAACAAAAAGTTGGGTTTTCCAGCAACCAGAGAGTGGATATACAAGAACTGTTTTGACATCCTGTTTCCCTGCCTTTCAACTGTTTTATGCAAACCGGTTATATGCAAACGTATCAGACCTGTCAGCCAGGAATTGATATTCAATTAGAATTTGACATAGTAATGTAAAAAACAATGCTCACAGCCCCCACTCTGCATATTCTGGGAGGTTCATTAGAGTAATCTCTGTCTATTCAAGTCAGCCGATTGATTGCTCCTGGGAGGCATTTCAAACCTTTTCAAATGCAAATTACTGGCTGGCAGAAGTGGGAGAGCGAACGCAAATGTAGCCTCCAGGAACTTCGAGGAGGGAAAAGGTAACATTGTAAAAGTTACCTTTCCTTAACATTTATGAGAAATTTGACATCACCATTAAATTTGATTTTTGATAACTATTCAAATTAGCTGTTTAATTATTTTTCCAGCTGGGCTCATTCGTGGGATACAGAATTAGGATTTTAATATGTACTCTGGTTTTCTGCATAGGACAGCTAGGCCTGGCACAATAAATGTTTTTGGGTGCTAGTCACTGTAAGGGCATCTTAACATTACATTTCTACATGTTCTTTATTTAAATACCATGCATCATGCCTTGTGGACTACAAGGCCTACATGGGGTGAATTATTAATATTTATAAGGGAGGTTTTGACCTCTCAAAAGTGTTTATTTTGACAAGTTGTATTACAGGTTTTACACTGCTACAGTCAGGTTACACAGTGTAGGCCTTAACCGATGTTTGCACTGTCTCTGTAGTGGATGGCTCATTAGTTGCTGCAGCCCACAAATGGCATTTAATTTATAGGCCCTGGGTACATTTTGTACCATAAAATAGGGAAGTTAAATATACCAATTAGGAATATGTCAGTTTGACATGTTTAAAGACAAATAAGGAACACTTTACTACTGGTTAGCGAGGTTAAAGTGCACAGAGTTTTGTGCTTGTGAGAAGTGAAGAAAACTCTTCAATTCTCCCAAGCACAAAACTAATATCATTTGCCGTCTTCTTTCAAGCACAAGTTTTCCATCCTGCAAAATGCAATCACTGCCTCAAACACTAAGTCCTCACACCCTTTCTCCTCACCACCCTCCTTGCCTAGTGACCATTGGAACAGTCTTCTATGTATACATCATAAAGCCTCTATTATCTACTCTAGTTTAATGCAACCTCTCACAACTAGAGACAAATCTAAAACTGAACTTTTTTGGGAGATTGATTTGGAAGTTGACTGGCCCATTTCTTTATGGAACAAAATATGGCTAAAATTAAGGAAAGCCTCTAGAGCGGCAAACACCACCCAAACAATCTTTTTTATTTATAACAGACTGCTTTTTTCACCTGCACAATTACATAAGATACACGTTGGCACTCCTCATACATGTTGGACTTGCTCTTATGACAATGCTGACATGCTCTTTACATGCCCATTTGTCTTCAAATTTTGGGAACAGGCTTGGTCTCAAATTAATATCATTTTTAATACCAGGATACCCTTGTGACTGGCAAAGGACCCCTTCACAGTGTCTAATCCTTGATTTATTATTAGCAGTTGCCTTTCGACAGATAACTAAAAATTGGAAGGATAGCTCCAAGCTGTCGTACCTCGCTTGGTGGAATGCTATTTGTCACAGTCACAGACAATACACAACTCTGGTTCATCCAATTTCACTCGCCACGAAGCGTTTGCACCTATGGTCCCTTATTACACAATTTTTAGATAGTAGTGAAAAAAGATCCTTTATTCCTCATCCCTCAGCACAAGAAGTTGCTAAGCCTCCACGACTTCCTTTATTATGTACCATCAAATATTTTATGTCTTTTTATTATTATTTACATGATTATATATTGAAATGACATTACAGCTTTCAATTTGTTCTATGTGTTCTTTAAGATGAACCAATCCTCTCTTGCATATAGTTGTGTTTATCTTTTAATGTACTCCTATTTTTATAGTTACTATAATCTTACACTATCAATATCTTTTATTTTCATCCATTCATTGTACGTACGAACTACTGTTGATTGATTATTATTTTTAAATAAACTTATTTTGATCTTAAAAAGTGCATAGAGTTCAAAAACCAGAAAAATATAGGGTCCAAAAAAGGGTGACAAATATGGAGTGACCACACACAACAGGCAGATTTCCTACACATAAGTACACTGGAAAATATTTGATAGACATCAGTGCAATGTATTGTTCTTGTAGCAAACCGAGCTCAAAAGGCTTCCTTTCAGGGACATGGTCAATAAATATGGTACAAAGCAAAAAAGATATTGTGTTTGGCATTATAAGATTTGAGACATCTAAATTCACAACTTAGCATTGATGTATAACCATATGTGTGAAGAAAGGCAAGCATCTGAATGAATAGCATCTAAATCATTTTATTCAGGTGAGCACACTGTGCTATTTTAAAGCTCTTTGATACTATTGAAATGCATTTTCATTTCCAATGCAAGTCACTAAGAAAATGGGATGAGTTAATCATACTAACTTTGATATTAAAGACATTTCAAATTGAAAATTATTCATGTCAAAATGTTAAAAACCAAAGAAACCAATTTACTTACAGCTCGTTGCCCAATTACTGTAATGTTCAAGGATTACAAAAACCAATCTAATGAGAAGAAAGTTCTGCATCAATTACCATGTGTAGACAACTTTGAATTATTGCTTATTAAGGAGATAGTTTATGCAAAAAAAGCCTCAATTTTTTCAGTTTTCCATTTTACTTTTCCATTTCAGAAGAAAATATTTTCTTCAATATATGAGTAGGCTGAATATCTCCTGACTGTTTTCTGTGTGCTTTCAGAAGAGATATGAAGAGAAGGCTGTTGAGGTTATTTAAAATCATCTCCTGTCAGCATAGATTGTGTATGCATCATGTGGACATTTTGTGTACATGCAATGTTTTTGCATTAGAATTATTTAACAAATAATCCATGGCAGAGTGCGGGTAATAGAAAAGAACCCTCAGATAAATAATAATTTATAATTCTGATTTTATTGTTTTGTAAATGAAAGTAAGTGGTTAAACTCAGATAAGAATATGAGTAACAAGTTTCCTCAACTTTTCCTTACTGACACCAAAGTGGAAGTGGAAGTGGCAGCTAAGAAGCAACTGCCTAACAAGTGACTGGGAATACCCTTTCTTTTCAGGATGCCACAGTTTTAATGCACTAAAGCAGAATGGTGGCATCCTAGTGTTCAGGGAGGAGATCAGTCAAGGTTAATCAGGCCAAATTGTGGGTTGTGCCTTCAGCAGCTCATTGCCTCCATAAGGCCTCCTTATTTTGGTACTACTACATTCAGCAACATAGGAGGAGGTCTGGAAAGTACTGGAGGAGGTCAATACACACCAGTGTTATTTCAGGGTCAACTGTTATGCCCAGTTAATGCTGTGGTCCTGTTGGCAGGGTCTGCCCAGATGTGGGTACCTCACTCACTTTACCACTGGATTCAATCTAGCCTGGCTGACGAGGGGTGTGACCCCGAAACCGGTCCCAAGATGCATGTTTCTCGTCCAGAGAAGACATGGCTTGGCAGTTCGGGCTGGACTGTTCCCATGAGGAACTGGGTCAATACTAATTTGCATATGGCTGGGTCTGAACTGGGGCAGCGGAGTGAACTAAAGAACCATGATGGATTCAACTTAGATATGTGACTGGGGCTGAATGTCTGAAAAGTTTCATTGCTCCATCTATCATCTCCTTGTGTTTGCTATGATATGGTCCTGTGTCATGATTTCTGAGTCCTTAGAGTGCTTGCAAGCTAATACGTCTAGCACTGAGATCATGGTCTTTAACTCTTCTGCCAGCCTCCTCGTCCTGCCCTTGTCCAGAAAAGATGGTAGCAGTTCGCCCTGGGATAGTGTTCTTTCGAAAGTGATGATTCCCCTTTCCAGTTTACAGGATATATCTCCTATTGTAAGACATGTCTCATATACAGTGCTTAGTTTGAGCCAGTGGATGCGAGCAGGGCCCATCAGCACTGTTTTTGGAGACCTGAATTTATTTTCCATCATTAGACTGTCCCAGAACAAAAGTAGAATGTCAGAAAAAGGGGAAGAAAAACAAAGAAGGGAATGACAAAAAACCATTGACAAATGCAGAAAGCAGGGATGAAAACGAACCTGCAAGAGTGAGATAATGGGATAGGGATTGTAGGGTAGTTCATAAAAGACGGATGAAGAGGAATCAAGACGAGACAGTCCTTCAGCAACCCCAACATTCAGGAGGCCATCCACAGGATTCAGAAAAAAATTTGGGCACCAGCATTTATTATTTTACAAATAAAGCACTGCTCGCGTGTTGCATTTGCCCAAATGTTTCCTGCAGTCACTGCACTATTTACAAACACCCAGAGCTGCTGCAACATATTGCTTGGTAAAATGCAGTGAGGAGAGATTGCCAGCACTGTAAATAAGACAAATGTGGCTCTGGTTTGTAGGTGAAATGGTGACCTTATTTGGGGGTTTCCAGTCCACACCTCCGCACTCATACTTGAATTATGTTGTTTGAACAACCACTTCATATCACTACAGTTCTCAACAGCTTACACACTTCAGCTGATTTGGATGCCAAATCAGAAGAAGCTGGGGTGGATGCCAGAGAAAAAGTTTGAACACGGATCAGGCGTAATACTCTATGGAGCTCCAGCAATTGCTATTGTAGATCTTCCTAACCCAATGTCAATGCCAAGAAGGATGCTTCGAACAACTTTTTTAAGGCAATTCTTGATTTGTGAAATGTTCAGTCTCTCTCTTACATGGCCTACATTTTTAACTGTTGACTCATAAAGCTTCTGTCCTATCTGGCTAATTTTTCAGACTCCACCCCGTTCCATCATAGCTGCTTGTCCTGAACCTGTGCGCCACTTACCCATTCATGAGCCTATGTACTTTTTTCCACACTGAGTCTGTGTGCTACCTGTCCAGCCTAGAGCCTGCATGCTGCCTGTCAATCCAGAGCCTGTATGCTAACTTCACAACCATGAACCTATGTGTATCTGTCTACTCCTAAGCCACCAGGGGGCATATATAGCAAACGATTTTGAAATCGCAAACGCTGCGAATCGCAAAAAAACAGCGTTTGCAAATACAAAATCGCAAAATGAGATGTATGGAGGCATTTCAGCCTCGCAATCTTAAGGAATCGCTAATTTTGCAATTTCTTAAGTTTGCGTAAGCATTTAAGAAATCGCAAATTGAGATTTCTTAAATGCAATGTAACACGCACCCAAGTTGTGCGATTTCTCCTTAAGAAATCGCAAATTACCACCAACCTCAAGTTGGTGGTAATTTGCGATTTCTTTGAAATATGCACTTTTTTGCATATTTCAAAGTGCCATGTGGCTCACATACATGCCCTTAGGGCATGTATGTGCGCCATATGTGCACACATGCTGATTTCAGGGGTGCATCAGGGTGTCATCATGACACCCTTGCACCTTTGAAAAGATTCTCAATTTGCGATTAGCAAATAGCGATTCGCAAATTGAGAAGGACTTCCCATTCATTGGTATGGGCCTCCTGGCCCATAGGAATGAATGGGAAGATATTCCTTAATTGCGATTTCGCAATTTGCTAATCTCAGTTAAGGAATTTTAAGAATTCGCAAAATTTGTGCGAATTTTTAGATACATCCCGTTTTGCAATTCTCAAATAGCGATTCTCAAAAAATCGCTATTTGAGGATCGCAAATGGAGATGTTGATACATATGCCCCCTGGCTATCAAAAGATAAAATGGTATACCCACTCTACATTAATCTTGTTGAGCCGAGAGACATCTCACATTAACGAGGAATTGCGAGCACTCAGGATGGGTTGTAAAGTGGCCGAAAAAGCCTGGAGAAAAGGATATAGTGATTCAGATAAAAATACTTTTAAGAATCAACTTAATCTGCACAAAAACACTATAGCGAAAACTAAAGCCGAGTATTTTGCTAATACCATTCTTCTAGCAGCTAATAGCACCAAAGCTATATTCAGCTTAGTAAAGAGTCTGTCTAAACCTGACTGTGCTAACAACAAAATTCCTGTTACTCAAGCTTTATACGATGAGTTAGCTTCCTATCTGGAGGATAAAATCGACGAGATAGTTAGGGATTTTGATCCACCAACAGTGGTGGAAGAACCTGATCCTCAGTTGTCCAATGCTGAGAGCAGTGTTCTCTGCCATCACCAGACTCTAAGCCCAGCAACCCTACCGTTTTAAAACACTGCCAGCATACTCTGGATTGCTTTTGCATTCCGGACGAGGAAACATTTGATATCTTAGCCAGGGGTGTCTCCTCTGGGTCCCCCCTGGACCCCCATCCCCACAGAATCTGGAAGGAATACGGGGCCGAGCTCTTTCCCTATTTACGACAGATCTGTGGTCTATCCTTGAGTATGGGGGAGGTCCCTAAAAACTGGAAGGAAGCAGTTGTGACCCCTCTTCTAAAAAAAACACGCTTGACCCCGGGTGTGTGGCCAACTATCGGCCAATTTCTTTATTGCCATATCCTGTTAAAATTCTAGAACGCATCGTCAGTAAGTCTCTATCCCAGTATCTTGAGGAGTATTCGCTCCTTGACGAGATGCAATTTGGCTTTCGGCCCAAGCACGGTACTGAAACAGCACTTGTTACCGTGCTTGATGATATGAGGATGCGGGCGGACAGAGGCCAGTCAGTGATCTTGGTGCTGTTGGACATGCCAGCGGCTTTTGACACTGTAAACCACGGTATACTGTTGGAGAGACTTAAAGACCAGGGTGTGACCGGTCGCGCCCTTGACTGGCTTTGTTCTTATCTAACAGATAGGACACATACAGTGTGCCTTCAGCCGTTCTCCGCTAATAAGTCTTTCTTACGACAGGGGGTCCCGCAGGGCTCAGGGATTAGTCCTGTGCTCTTTAACATCTATTTACAGCCTCTCGTTCCGCTTATTAGATCTTTTGGAGTGGGGGTGGTGAATTACGCGGATGATGCCCAGCTCGTGTTTTCCTTGGAAGGGAATGATTCCATTACCTTGGAAAGATTTCATGAGTGTATGACTAGCACCATGAAGTGGCTTAGGAAGAACTGGTTACAATTTAACAGCTCTAAAACGGAAGTGGTCCTGTGTTCTTCCAGAAGATCTGATCAGCCTGTTTTACCCATCTTTCAGCTGTCCCCTACTGGTGCACCTATTACCCCTTCTAGCACAGTATGCAATCTGGGGGTGATGGTGGATCAGGATCTCCAACTGAATTCTCAGGTTAACAAAACGGTTTGCACTTGCTTCTCGCTAATCCGAGTGCTGAGAAAGATCCTCCCTTTCTTTGCCTAACTCTGCTAGAACGCAGGTTGTGAGATGCGTAATTCTCAGCAGACTTGATTATTGCAACTCTCTATATCTGGGTGCGCCTAACAAGCTGTACAGAATACAGGCCATTGCAGCGAAACTTGCTTTAAATAGGCAGCGAGGGACCTCAACCACATTAGCCTTGCGAGATTTACATTGGCTGCCGATGTACCAGCGAATTCAATTCAAAGCTCTATGCACTGTCTTTAGGGCAGCTCATGGAATGGGCCCTAAGAACCTGCAAAGAAAATTCAGCTGGTATTCTCCAACTAGAAACCTTCGTTCTGCTTCTGCATTTCTGATGAATGTAGTCAGGTTCAGGCGGTCCAGAACAGGTGGCAGATCCTTCTCTGCCATTGCTTCTCGGCTATGGAACACTCTCCCTTTGGATCTACGTCAGGTCCAAAGTCTTATGGATTTCAGGAAAAAGTTGAAAACTTTTTTATTCCCTAGGCTGGAGAAATTTTTCCTTCTGATATTATCTCTCTTTTCCTCCCTTCCTGTGTCACACCTCGGCTGCCCCTATTAACTTCTGGTGGGGACTCTCCTTTTTAAGCGCCAGGATACCCTTTGGCTGATAGAGCGCTATATAAGCACCTCATAACATTACATTACATTACAATACATTGTCTTTTGGATTATACAATCATGCCAGACAGTCTTCTTAAATTTTGCCAAAGGCACTTCTCCCAGTGGGGTGTTCACATTTTCTCCAGTCAGTCCTAATGTCTGAAGCTGTACACTGCAGGTTCAGACTCTCAAAATGCCAGTAGTAAAGCATACACTTATTACATGTTTTTGTCAGTGAGGAGAAGTCATCCTTCCTACCATGTGTAGTTTGTGCATGCAAAACGCTGAGAGAAAGTGCTCTGTTTAAGTGGAAGAGGGCCTTTAAATGGTCCTCATGGTTCTCTAGAGAAGCACTGCTCTCTGTATACTCAATAATATCAACAATGTCACACGTACCATTTGACTGACAATGCTGGGCTCTGTGAGGCCCTGTGCTGTTAGTCACACTGCATGTGTGCTTGGAATGGTCAATGGAGGTCTTGGGAAAGGAGGTGAAATCTAAGTAAAAAAACACAAAACATTATATGGAGAAAGGGTGAGGGAGTGAGAGAAAGAGGAGCAGGTAAGAGAGACAAAGACAAAAGGACAGAGAGGAGAAAGGTATAGATATATACATGGCGGTCACCAGTAGGTACTTATAGTTAGGACCATGTTTCCATAGGAAAAGCAGTTTTTTGACTTGCCTATATCTTTGGCGCCCTTTGACGAATCTTCACGAACAAAAAAATATGTGTTGGTGAATCTTGTCCCACGTGGAAAAGTTTGGGTGATCTGTCATGCAGGGACAGAGAAAAAGGGGTGTTTTTCAATGTTAATTCCCATCAAACCTTTGAACACAACTACAGCCCGAACCGCTGGATGGAATTATACCAAATTTGGCGAAAGGTAGATTTGGTTACGCAGATTGTGCTTTTTGTTATTTTATGTAAATCTATTCAGCAGTTGTAGGGCTTGTTAAGAGAACATAGTTAGTGATATATGTGGGTGTGACAACTTCGCGAAAAATAAGAAGCTCATGCAGGGAAATGCAGACCTCTGATTGGCTGCCAACACTTCAACCAGAAAGTGTTAGAAGCCATCTTGGGACTCGACTTCAGCTGAGTCCCCCCAAAAAGGTTTTAAAAAGAAAAGGGGCAGCGTGAGAATACCCTGACCCCCAAGCCTTGGTCTTCGGGTCTCCCTGGTACCCCACCATGTCTTAAAAGCATTTTCTTTTTGAAAAGGCTGTAAATTAACGATATTTGTTGGTTCCTGCTTGCTTTTAGATAACCCCCTGGGCGGGCAGAGTCCCAGGGGCATGTCATAAAAATAGTAGGGGGCATGCAAGGCCCCCTTCCTAGGGCATAAGTTAGCCTTGAGGACTGCCACCTCCCTGGGGTAATGATTTTTATGTGTGCGCGGGTGCCCACGTGGCATGTTCCGGGGTCCTCCACCTCCCCAGGCCAAATGTTTATATGGTAATGAGGGATGGCCATGTGGCCCCCTGCAGCCCCAGGACTGCCACCTTCCAGGGGCTAAATATATAAAATGAATGTGTGGGGGCCAGTGTGGCCTCCCCACTTCCCAGAGGCCCACCATCTCTTTGGGGGTACTTACAAATATGTATGTGGGAGGGCCCACTGCACCCGCCTACACCCCAGGGACTGTCACATCCCCAGTGCTAAACATATAAAATTAATATGGGCAGGACCGCTGGCCCCCCCCAGAGTCCCAGGGATCACCAGCTACCCGAGGCTAAACATATAACATTAATGCAGGGGCCCATGTGGCCCCCTCGCAGCCCCAGGGACCGCCACCTCTCCAGGGTTAAACATATAAACAGAAATGTAGGTGGGCTCACTGGGCCTGCTTGTGCCCTGGGAAATGCCACATCACCAGGGCTAAACATAAGACAATAACACAGGGCCTGCATGCCCCCCCCTTGCAGGCCAGCAGACTGACACCTCCCTGGGGCTAAACAAATAAAAGTATTGCAGAGGCTCATGCCCCCCCCACAGCCCAGGGGACCACCATCTCCCCGGGCTACATTTTATGATGGAGGGCCAAAGATAGCCCTGGGGACTGCCACGCCCCAACGCTGGTTCCTGCTTCCTCCCGAGGTGCCCACCCTCAGGAGGCAGGTCTTTGCTTTTGCTTGGTGGGAGCTTACAGCTCCCACCAAGCAAAAGCAAACACAACTGCTTTCTGCAAGCCAGAGCTGTCAAACAGCTCCGGCTTGCAGAAAGAATAGTTTTCATATGTTTCCTTGAATGAAAATATGCGTGCTGGGAAACAGATAAAAACATTGCTCCTGCAAACAGGCAGCTGATGTTTAATGTACCTCTATGCTTGCTGAAGGAATGCCAGCTGCCAGAGGGGGTTGGGAGCCGGCTTGGACTGTGGGGGTCTTGAGGTTTTTCCAACATTCTCATTGCACTTGGTGTCCTGGCAACACCCAGGAGGCATATATGGGGCCTGGGGACGAGATCCGTGGGGCCAAGAGCAGGGCAGCACAGCCCACCTCCCCTATACAAATAGAAATATAGGAGCAGAAAGAGGCAAATTAAAGCCAGCAATGAGCAAAAAGAAACAATATAGAGATCAGAAATGATCAGAAAGAGGCAAACTAAAGGTATGAAACTAGCAGAAAGAGGCAAAATAAAAGGTAGCAGCGAGCAGCAAGAGACAAAATAAAGACCCGCAGTGAGCAGAAAGAGGCAAAATGGAGAGCATAAATGAGCAGAAACAGGCAAAATAAAGGTCAACAATGAGCAGAAAGAGGGAAGATAAAGGGGAGAAACTAGCAGAAAGAGGCAGAATAAAAGTCATAAATGAGCCAAAAGAGGCAAAATAAAGTTCGTAAACGAGCAGACAGCTCCAAATCTCAGATCAGAAATGAGCAGAAAGAGGCTAAATAGAGATCAGAAATGTGCAGAAAGAGGCACAATAAAGGTCCAAAACGAGCTGAAAGGGGCAAGATAAAGGCCAGAAACCAGCAGAAAGATGTAAAATAGATGTCAGAAACGAGCAGAAAGAGGCAAAATACAGGTTAGAAATGATGAGAAAGAGGAAAAATAAAGGCCAACAATGAGAAGAAAGAGGTAAAATAAAGGCCAGAACTAAGCAGAAAAAGGCAGAAAGCAAGCAGAAAATGAGACACTTACAGTCACACTCACACTCTCTCTCATCCACTGAGACACTCATGCACTCACTCACACACTCAGTGTCAAAGGTTAGTGGTTACAGTTAGGAAATAGAATTGAAAATAACCTTACAAATTCACTTAAAAAACCAAAGGTTACAGGAACGTTATAGTTAGGCTCAGGTTTCACACATAGAAAACCAGTGATATTCAGCAGTGATAGTTACTTGAGCTAACTATAACATACGCCCCCACAATGCAGTGCTTATAACATCACATATTGCATCATACATGACATGGTCACTGACATCACTGATGACATCTCAAATGACATCACTGATGACATCATCCAGTGACTGTGATTGTTTTCTAAAAGTTTTTGTATGTTAAACGTATATACTAAGGTATTACAAAAGGTAAATTAGTATACTTTGTGTACTACTAATGAGTGATTCCTTTTTTTTCTTAAATACAAGAAAGAAATAGCTGATCTTTGAGTACTGTCATATGAGAGAGAGCTCTCAGCAGACAGGCCTCAACATACCCTACTATGCTCACCCTTCATCTGAGAGAGAGGTTTCAAAGGAGAATCCAGTTCCTACCCACACCTGCTATGAACACCTGTCATCCAAGAGAGGAGTTTTAGCAGAGATGCTACTTGCTCCCCTCACCCTACCCTACTGCACACACCTGTCTTTCCAGACTGAGGGCTCAGTGGAGAGGCCACTCCCATCACAAATCCTACTAAGAATGTTCGTCCTCTGACAGAGAGATCTCAGCATAGAGCGCCGTATCTCCCCACACCCTACTATGCCGAGCTGCCATCCAAGAGAGGGGTCTTAGCAGAGAGGCCAGTCCTCTAGACACCCTACTATGTACACACAATATCTAGAGAGGTTTCAGTGGAGAGACCAGTCCCACCCCACACCTTACTATGTAGAATTTTCATCCAAGAGGGATGTTTCAGTGAAGAGGCCAGTGCCTCTACACACCCTACTATGCACATCCGTCATCCGAGAGAGGTCTAAACAGAGTCCAGTCCCTCCATGCACCCCTCTATGCTCACCCGTCATCCGAGAGAGAGGTCTCAACAGCGAGTCCAGTCCCTCCATACACCCCACTATGCTCACCCCTCATCTGAGAGAGATATCTCAAAGGAAAGGCTAGTCGCTCTCCACACCATACTACACACATCCATCATCCCTGAGAAATGTTTTAGCGGAGAGGCCAGGAGCTCTCCTCTACACCAGAAGCCCTCAAACGTTTTTGTTCTGAACCGCCTAAGCAAAATATTTTGAAGTTAGGCCCCCCCTACAAAACTATATGGCAAGGATTTGGGGAGTGGGAGTGGCAGGAATGATCACATGGGGCGGGTTCATGAAATCATCTAAGGGGTGCTATTCTGTAGCTCCTAATTCACCTTAAATGTGGGATTCATACAAAAGCCAAAACATTCACAAAGGATCTAGCAGGAGAGGCCCTAAACCAAAAAGCTTACTAATCCTTGTCTATGTATGAATCTCACAAAAAGTACGCCCGGTGGAACTTAGACAAAAAATCGAGTAACTGTCCCGAATCTTGCGGTAGTGTGGGTGTTGAACTGTGTGTTTCAACTATTGTTCAGGAGAGAACCTCTTTCAGGACGAGAACCCTCACTCCCCGTAGGTGACCTGTTTCATCATTGGGTTCCCTCCTCACACCAAGGTCATTGGTGTGGGCAACAACTCCTCAAAGAGTGAGGAGGAGCTAAGGTGTTTTAGGAAACTTGAGAGTAGTAGTGGAGAGAGTGAGAAGCCGAGTGCAAAAGAAAAATAAGCAATAGAACTGTCTACAGAAGGCCAAATTACCTTTATTCTATGGTCTCCTGGAACAGGGTTAAAAGAAGAGAGGACCAGGAATTATCAGCAAATATACCCCTACGGTAAGTCAACAAGTTTCTGCCAATAGGTGACCCCACCAGGGGTTCTGGGGCATTCCCCAGGACCAAGTAAATAGTCTCTCTGCAGAAAATAAAGAAAAAATATATATACTGGCCACCACTTCAGTAGCCTGTCAGATACAGTGATGGCCTGTGTTTGTTGTGGGTCCACCGTCTATTATTTGTTTTATCTTAAAAAATATTTAGCAGCAGTCTGTTTTATAAAGTATAATACAATTTTAAAATAATGGCTTTCAAAGTACTTTCTGTCACAGACTGGGACCATGTAGCACCATAAACAAGTCTACTCACGAATATACACACCTGTCATCCTAGAGAGTGGTCTTAGCAGAAAGGGTACTCCCTCCACTCACACTACTATGAGTGCTTGTCACCATGTTGAGGAGTGTTAGTGGAGAGGATAGTCTCTCCCTATACCCTACTACATACACCTGACAGCCTAGGGAAAGTTGTAAGCAGAGAGGCCAGTCTCTCTACACACCCTCCTCTACACATCCATTATTCCAGAGAGAGTTGTCAGCGGAGAGGCTAATCTCTCTTTGCACCCTACTATGCATGCTTATCACCCTTTGGAGGGTTGTTAGTGGTGAGGTAGTCTCTCCCTATACCCTACTACATACACCCAATGCCTTAGGGAAAGCTTTCAACAGAGAGGCCAATCTCTCCACATACCCTCTTATACTTATCCATCATTCCAGAGAGAGCTCTCAGTGGAGAGGCTAGTCTCTCTCTTCACCCTACTACGCATGATTATCACCCTGTGGAGGGGTGTTAGTGGAGACGTTAGTCCCTCCCTATACCCTACTATGTACACTTGATGCCCTAGGGACAGCTGTCAGCAAAGAGGCCAGTCTCTCAACACACCCTCCTACACACATCTGTCCTTCCAGAGAGAGGTCTCAGCAGAGAGGCTAATCTCCCTCTACACTCTAGTACGCATGCCTATCACCCTGTGGAGAGGAGTTAGTAGAGAGGTAGTCTCTCCCTATACCCTACTACATACACCTGTTACCCTAGGGAAAGCTGTCAGCAGAGAGGCCAGTCTCTCCACATGGCCTCCTATACACATCCGTCATGCCAGAGAGAGGTCTCAGGAGAGAGGCTAGTCTCTCAGTTCACCCTACTACGGATATCTGTCATCCAAGAGAGATGTCTTAACTGAGGGGACAGTCCATCCTCAAACTCAATTATCCACTTCTGTTGTCCAAATGAGAGGTTCCAGTATGGAGGCAAGTCCCTCCTCACACCCTACGAGACACACATGCCATGCAAGAGAGGGATTTCAGCACTGAGGCCCAGTCTCTCCCCACATCCTACTATTGCACACCTGTAACTTTGGGGAGAGAGCTCAGTGGAGACAACAGTCTCTCAGCACTCCCTACTACGCACAAACATATCCACGTGAGAGGTCTCAGAAGAGGGCCTGTTAATCCTCAAACCCTAGTATCCACTTTTGTCATCCAAAATAGAGGTTTCAGTGTAGGAGCCGTTCCCTTCCCACACCCTGCTACATACACCCGTCTTCCAAGAGAGGGCTCTCAGCAGAGAGGCCGAGTCCCTCCACACACCCTACTACTCACACCTATCATCCGAGACAGAACTCTTACTGGAGAACAAGACCCTACCCACACCCTACTACTCACACACATCATCCAAGAGAGTGGTCTCAGGTGAGAGGGTATTTCCCTCCCAACACACAACTACGCATGCTTACAAAATGTGGAGGTGTGTTAGTGAGTGGTTAGTCTCTCCCTATACCCCACTACATACACCTGATGCCCTAGGGAAATCTGTCAGCAGAGAGGCCAGTTTCCCAACTAACATACTACCCACACCCATAATCTAGAGAACGGTCCTAGCAGTTAGTTTAGTGCCTCTCTACACCCTACCATGCACTCCAGTAATTCTAGAGAGAGGTCTCAGCAAAGAGGCTAATATTTCACACACCCTACTACTCACATGCATAATCTGAGAGAGAGGTCTCAGTGGAGAGGCCAGTCCCTCTCCACACCTTACTTTGCAGACCAGTCATCCAAGAGAGGGGTCTCAGTGGAGAGGCCAGTTCATCCATACACCCTACTATGCACAGCCATCATCCAAGAGAGGGGTCTCATTCCAGGGGCCAGTCCCTCTAAATACCCTACTACGCAGATGTGTTATCCAACAAAGGATTCTCAGTGGAGATGCCAGTACCTCAACACACCCTACTACACACACCATCATCTGATAGAGAGATCTCCGAGGGGAGGCTACTCCCTTCACATACCCAACTATGCTAACCTGTCATCTGAGAGAGAGGTCACAAAGGAGAGGTCAGTTTCTCCTCACATGCCCTACTATAGACACCCGTCATCCAAGAGAGGGATCTTAGTGGAGATGCAATTTTCTCCCCTAAGCATACTGTGCACACCTGTCATTCTAGAGAGAGGTCTCAGTGGAGAGGCCAGTCCCACAGCCAACCCTACTATGCATATTTGTCATCCAACAGAGGTGTCGTTGGGAGGCCAGTCTATCCCCACATCCTAGTATGCAAACCTGCCATTTAAGAAAGGGGTCTTAGTGGAGGTTTTATATAAAAGGTCACTCTCTTTACCCTAGCACAAGTAACAAAACACCTTAAAAGTAGATTTACATGATCTAAACTAATAGCAGCCCCAGCCTGTGCAGGCAAGAGCAGTGGGGCCAAGTGAGGGTGTATTTTGACGGATGATGACAAGGGAACATTCATTATTTATTTAATTTTGCCTCGTTATCATCTGTCAAAATACCCTCCCACCCTGCCCCACCGCCCCACTGCTCTTACCTGCACGGGCTGTGGCTAAATAATAGTATACATTGTTGCAAAAAGTGATCACTCTTTTTCTGAATTACAATGACCTCTGTGATGTAAAATCACAAACAAATCCCTTGCAAAGTCTGCCATTAGATTTTTAATGAACTTTGCTGGGAATATAGCTTAATATAACACTAAGAAGAACTGAGGAGATGGGCAATCTCAACTGAAATATTGCCTTATTATGCCCTACTATATTCAGACATAATTTATTAGAATGGTCTTGCAAACTGTGCACACTTTCCTGTTATGTTACAATACACAGCCATTCCCTTTCAAAATTATGTGGGTAGACAGGATATATTCTTCAATCATCCTACCATATATACATTAAAACTAATTTCTTTAAAAAAAGAAAAAGCTTGGAAATTCACTTAAAAAATAAAGTTTAAAGTAATGTTATAGTTAGGTGTGATAAAAAAAGTTCTGTTTTTACTTTAAAAAGAATAATATTATAGTTAGGTGAATTTGTCAGTGACAACATTAACGTTTTGAACTAAATAAAACAAAGAAATTCACCAGCTAACTATAACTTGTGTCCCCGCCATGCACTGTTTATGATCTCACATATTCCATCCCTCGTGATATGTTCTATGACATCATTTATGACATCGCTGATGACATCTAAAATGACGTCACTGATGATATCAATGATATCATCCAACATTCTTATGTACACCTTGCTCTATAAATGGTTATAGCATTGGAGCTCTGAAATTAAGTACAAAATAGGTGAGAAGTATTTGGGACATCATAAATGCCATCCTTAAAACAAATCCCTTAGGTGTAGCAGGCATGAGTTATGTGCCACATTGACCCTGTACCATACACTTCATGGGTAGAGTAGTTCACATTAACAATAAAACTCAGACATATGGGAAACCCTGATTACATACAGTGTTCAAACTGTAGACAACTGTTCAAAAAACAGAGTTCCTCCAGATACTCAACTTCTGTTTCATAATAATGCTCTACTACGAACAGTTTTTACCTGTAAGTTGATATCAGTATAAACAGTATTAACTCTATGAAGAGGGTGTACCACACTGTTTGCAGAGAGTGATGTTGATGCAGCGGTAATTTCACAGTAATTTCTGTATGCAAAACCTCATTACCTCCAATTTACTGCTGTAAAGGTGCTGGACCCTTCCCACTGTATATTACCTTCAGGAGACTTTACATAAACATGAAAAATCAAAACTGCATTTAATATTTAAGCCAATAAAGAGAGTTGTGAGTATTTGTAAAGGGTTTTATTTTCTTAGTTAAACGTGAAGATTTTCTGACCCTTATTCATTAGTGAAATATCAATCAGGTTACAGAATTTGGAAATTAGGGAAAATAGCATTAATACAGAACATATTACAGTCTGCATTTGAGCATCACATGTAGAAAAGAAAATGTGGTGCAAAATGTCAGTCAAAACTCTTAAAGAGTTTATAAGAAAAGAGTGAGTCTTGCAAGGCTAATCAATAATTAATAAATGGCAAAAATCTACCATATAGAGAAATAAATGCATAAGCCAAATAAATCTTTTCAAAACTAATGAATTAGGCAGAGCATGAACTTAAAAGTTTTAGCATCTAATATCTAATCCTGTTCTATCCAGCTCCACTCTCTGCCCTGGTCTGATCCTCTGTGTCTCTGTGCTACACAAGGAGTAAGACAGCCCCCCCTTCACAGACCATCAGAGGAATGTGATCTGCCTTGCCAAAAATATGAAGTGCAAGGACTCTCTGAAAAAAAATATGAGCAACAGGCTCCCCACCTCCCTCCGTTTCTCCTCGGACGCAATCTCCACCCAGGCTGCACCCGCGACAATCACGTACCTAACCCATATGATGTCTGGCCTCATCTGCTGCCTTTCCTCTCTCCTCCTCCTAAAAGCAGCCAAGCAGCAAGAGGCACACGCCCCCATAGAGGTCATCATTTATACTCTAATTCTTGGCTCACTACACTAATAATTGTTGCAGTTTTCAGTAAAGCTTGCACTTGATTGGTTACCATAGATGACATGAGGATCTCACCATCCTGTTCTCATTGCAAATTCGGTTTTAGCAAAAGAAGCGTTAATGATAAATATAATCATATATTTCAGCAACATTTACTAGGAAAAATGTTTCAGTCCAGTTTCCTGCATCCTGTGACATCGCACGCAGGATAAGCACATTCCACAAACACTGGTACTTTGGCAGAATAGCAACAATTTAGAGTTCACAGTGGCCTTGAACTAGGTCTTCACTCGAGGCAAGCTGGTATAATCTGCGCATGCTCTCAAATTCAGCACCATTCTCAGCCTTGCTGGATTCACAGGCAGCCATTTTATCTAAGGCCCAAAAATAAAACAAACACAACAACAATATTAATTTATGAAATAGAACCCATTCTGTTTACCACCCCATACTAATACCTTGTATTATTTTTCCTAGCAAAAGCTATTAGTTTAAAGCAGCTTTTCTATTATTTGTGCACAACAAGCAAAAATGTGCAATGTACAACATAGCATTGCACCAGTGCACATTTTTCAAAGCACAAGCAGTTAATACACACTCATAGCAACATCCTCTAATGTTTTAGATGGCTTTTCATGCAAAAAAAAGCTTTAGCCCCATGTGTAGTGTTTGGTACGTGGTTAATAAACACACATTATAAGATGTGTTATGAACTGAATATATTTGTCTAAATATGCAACAAAGCCAAAGTCTCTTAAAACAGGAATAGGGAGTGTAATTTATAAGGGAAAGGAGCTGGGAAGAGAGAACACATTGAATGATTATTTTTCACAGCTAAAGAGGCCACTAAATCACAAGTTTCCTCTACACTGCAAAAAAACATATTAATTCAGCACAAGCATTTCAGACTGAAAGCATTGACCAGGCCTCATTTCATGGCTTTCATTTTGAATGCACCAAAGTGCACCTTTTAAAAAGCATTTGACTAGGCCTCATTTCATAATCTCATGTGCCATGTGTTTTCCACGTGCACCAAAATCTGCTTCATTTTAAATGCAGTCTGTCTGATGCACAAAAATAAAGCAATGCCTAATCTTGATGAAATCTAGCTCTATCAATGCTCTCGTGCAAAGTACACTACAGAGGATTAAAAAGCATCAACTAAGAACTGTGTACTCTCTACACAACACCTGACAAAAAATACATTATTTGCTTAAGATAGGATACGTCTGAAGGTGTTAAAGATTATATTACCTGCAGCTTTCATATTATGGTGTAAACTTTGCAGGTAATCCTTCTTCTGAAGCAACACAAGCACATGTACTTAGCTTAATATCTGGTGAACACCGTCTTCTACGTTACATAGAAAATGCCATGATGAGACGATTCTGTTTAATTACTCAAGGCTGCTTACAATACGTAGTATGTTTAATATTTTCCTTGTTGCAAACTTTTTCTGCAGAGCCTGAAAACTTGTGTGGAGCATAATGGACTCAAGCTGTCAACTGTCACCTTCACACAGGGTAACCTTTCACTGCAGACATTTAAATCGTGCTCAATACCTCTACACACCTATGATGCATTAGGAGCACAAGCATTTTGTAAACCCTCACATCCATTAGCTAGGCCCAGGCTGTACGAAAGTAGGTAGAGAAGTAATTTGGTAGTTATCCCCCACTACATAAACTATAAAACAAGCTAGCACACTCATTTGATGATGTTATTGATGATGTCATCAGTGATGTCATCAATGGTGTCATTTGAGATGTCATCAGTGATGTCATAAACGATGTCAAAAACATGTCATGAGTGATGTAATATGTGAGGTTATAAGCAGTGCATTGCGGGATCACAAGTTATAGTTAGCTTTGCTAACTATAACTTGGGAATTTCTGTTTGTTAATGATTGTTAATGTTATTACTGACAAATTCACCTAACTATAACATTCCTTTAACCTTCATTTTTTTCAGTAAATGTACCTATATTATACATTGACGGTTGCCATTGTGTGGTTATAGTTAGGAACCACATACTTTAGATAGAAAGGGCATTTTTGCGGTTTGCTAATAACTTTTGACACATCTTCATGAAACTTTCCCAAACAAATTTCACTCACCTCAGCTCCTTCCTGGAAAACTTCAAGGTGATCCATCAAGCGTGAGCAGATAAAAATACGGGAGTCCCAAAACGCATTTTCTCCATGCAATTTTCCCCAGATGGTACCATGAAAACGGCCGTAGGGAATTACACCAAATTTGGCAGAAAGCTAGATCTTGGTGCAGATAGTCTGCCGTTTGTGATTTTGTGCAAAGCCATTTAGTAGTTGTTGAGAAATTAAGGTTCAAATGCTTTGTATATCTGGAAGTTTGCAGGGTTTTTTCCCCATTGATGTCTAGCTCCTGCTGGAGCAAAAGGATTCTGAGGGAGCTCGTGCTCTGATTAGCTGTCTGCAACATAAAGAGAAATGTTCACCAAAAAATACTGAAGTTCAACAGTTATAGTTATTTCAAGTAACTATACCTCTCTCCTTCACCATGCACTATTTATGACCTCACATTTTACAACGCTCATGATGTGTTCTGTGAGATCATTGATATCATTACTGATGCCAACTGTACTCACAACATTGACGACTATGTGCATGGCAGGGCATGAGCTATACTTACTTGAAATAACTATAACTGTTGAATTTCAGTGTAAACTGACATTTTCAACTAACTATAACATCACTGGTAAACTAATGACTCACCTGAACAATGCGGGGATGATGAGATCAACATTCATTGGTTCTCACATGTCGATTCCAAGGGCACTGAATCCAATCTTTGTTTGTGGACGATAAGAGGAAGACAGGCAGTAGCAGGCAAGAAGGGTAGTCTGTTTTCCCTTTCAAAAAGCCCAGATAAAGATCCAATACTTATAGGCTGGGAAAACAACGATCCCTTCAACAAGAATGGACAGGCACATCACATGACAGAAGAAGTGACAGATGGAGTGACTTTGCAAGATGTAAAAAGGGGAGTAGATGTACAATTGGACGGAAGCTGGGGAGCCAAGCAAGAGACACAAAGGAGAATGCCGAAAGATAGGTCAGTTGCCACTGTAACCAAAGCTTCCAGACCAGAGTAGAGAGCGGCTTGTGCAGAGGAGGATAGAGGAATGCCCAGAAGCCCTCCATGAGGAGCCGCCCTACCACTTTCCTGGAGGAATGTAGCTTGCACAGGTTTGTCACCGTCTACTGAGAAGCAGCAGGAGGTGGAGGGGTGAAACTGGAGGGGAGTCAGCAATCAGAGGGTTCCTCAGTATAAGCTCATAGTCACCCAATATCAACAAGGATTCAGTACTTAAGTAACGTTACAGAGCAATCACCCACTGGGCATTCCTGAGAGTTTTCTGTTCTTTTGGTTGTTAAACCAATGTTTCCTGCTCACGTGGTTAATATTTTAACGATACCCTAGCAACTGAAAATATATAATACATTTGAATGATAATTAGTATTGATGTTTGGAACCTTATTCTTTAAATATAGTGTCTCCATAACCAGAGTAATAATACTTCTGTATGAGTCTGTAATCTGTCTAGGTGTGCTACTGGATGAAAGTCTGAGTTCGCAATATCTGCTTTCAACACCCTTACAGTTATCACATATGATGGAGAATCTACTTGTTAGTGGAGACAGAATGACACGTTTCCAATTCAGCTACTTGTTCATTTTGAAGGGAAATTGTGCTGAAATGGGCACTACTTTTTCCCATTTCTTAAAAGTATTTTAGGGCAACAGTACCTGCAACTCGTCTCGGGAGGATCAGGGTTTGTGGGCAAGTTCTGCAATATTGCATTACTGCCCTTTTACAGACTTTGATTATAGCACATTTAAGTGAAAAAATATGCTTGAAAATGTACAACTGGAAAACATGTTTTCAACATTTCTTGAAGGGCAGTGACTTACACTGACCGTCCTTTAGAAAGTCACTGTTGCTCGCTCTTTGCTATTCATGGTATGTACTACACCCCACCACTTTCAAATATCGCCAAACTTCACTACATGTTTCTCCTTTAATTGTGCTGTGTGCACAGTTACCCTCCAGCTGAGAAATCGTCTTATGTACCCGTCATTTGATGTATTGTCTGATCTTTTTGAGTGGTTGTGTCCAGTGCCTAATTTGTCAAATAAAAAGTCCAGGACCCAAATTTTTGCTCAGAAGCCCACGTCCAGCCACACGATTATGGAGGATGCGGAGTACCTACGATGCCGTCTTGATTCCACCTCAGGTCAATTCCACCCACTACTGGACACTCCCTGCCTCTTTATCTCACTCTTGCAGGTACTTTTTTTAAAAACAGTTTTCGTTCTTTCTCACTATTTCTCTTCTTCTGTCTTTCCCTCTTTTGTGTTTTTCTCTCACGCTTGCTCCGGGCGAAAGTTAGCCCCCAAAAAATGAGTGCCAGTGGGTCCAATCTGCAATTACGGGCTCTAATTAAGCACCGGTTGAGTGAAACCAAGGTTTGTGTTCTTGATTTCTTTCTGATGTTGTATTTTACCTTTCTCTGTCTTGGAAGGGCGTTGTTAAGCTGAAAGTCTTTAGTAAAGTAAAATTCGAAATCTCTTGTGTCACTGAAGGCAGTCCTTACTTAGAAGAAAACAAAGGAGATTCCAAATGATTTGCCTCCAATACTGAAATCAAGCCTCAGTGTTCGAACGATGCCGTCACATGCCAATGGGAATAGAGGCTAGCACTGTCTATCTTTAAAAAACCGATATGTCTCTTCTCCTCATCGCAAGACATTCGAGCTTTTCTCTTCTTTAAATCATTTTATTGGGGCTTACCAATTTTGTATTATACATTCTGGAACATTCTATGAAGAGAAGCAAATACGTAAATGCATATCATCTAATAAAACATACTCGCAGCATGCAAACATTAAAATATTTAATAACACAACTTTGAAGGTTTTTTGTATGCCTTCTATGCCTTATTGTTATTTAATACAGAAATAGATTGAAACATATGTGGACTATTTACAAGAAAGCAAGAAAAGAGCAGATTGCAATAGAGTGCAGAAGGTAGAGTGAATATGCAACACAGTTCGCTTCCAAGAGTGCTTGCCCTCTAATAGGAACCATACAGCTTGGAATTGAACCATATGTCTATGGTTTCCTGTGCTCAGTGTTTAATATTTGTGATTTAAAGTGTGTATTTTCCAGTGTTTTTACAAATTCTGAAGATCAGTGGTTATCATTATTTGTGTATTGTATTCCCACAATCGCAAAAAGGTGCTACAAACTATGTTTTACTAATTCTGCAAAAAGATTGCCTTTTTTTGCAGTGCGTTTACCAGAGCCTTTCTCGTTTCCTCCTATTGCTCCCTCTGCTTCATGAGTCCCCTTTTCAATAGTCACAGTCGCTCAGAGCAAATCTTTGCTTCACTTATTCATTTAGAACTCCTAATTAAAAGGTTGTTCACCTTTTCCATGTTTCTGCTTCTCTTTCCATCCGTCATTTAGTATGGTGTCATCAATGTTTTGCATATTTCTTGAATGCCAAAATACTTTGCACATTTATTTTCTTGAGCCCTGCTATGGAATGTGATGCTACTCTTAATGCAGGATAAAATGAAATTGAAAGGATGTTTCCACTGCCCATGCCCCTTCTGCCTCCTTATAAAAGATACTGTTTCATGTATCCTCATCTGCCTCTCTTCTCAGGCACATTTTGTGTCTCCCTATCTGTGTCATATAAGTTCCTTACTGCTGGAACCCCTCCAAAGACTAATTGCTTCTTTTCCTTTCCATTTTTCAATGCACCCTTCTCTCCCCTCTCCCCCGCTCACCTCTATCGCCTGTCTCTCTACTCCCTGTACCCTTCTGACTTGTTCTCTTGATGTATCCATGGCCAAACCTGCTACCTGCATCCCCTGTACCACCTTGCACCATCCTCCTGTGCATTCCCGCCCCCCCACACCTTTTTGTCTGGGACCTTGCTGGTAAACTATGTGCTGCATGCCTGCACCCCAGACCTTCATTGACAGTGCCACCTGATAAGTGTTTGCAGCACCCCCTTACATGTGTGCACCAGGCAAGACATGGGGTGACCCATTCCCTATCAGTCACTAGGAGCATCCACTGCTCACTGGCCTTGGGTGTTGGTGGAGGGAGCATGTTATCTGGTTTGATCTACCCCCACCAACTTGCAAAGACAGAAGCATCATTGAGCAGTGGCGGTGAGGAAGTGACGAGGGTGAAAGCAGTCAACTCAGACTCATCTTTAGAGATTACATGTTAAGGCACATAACATACTTATCAGAGACTATGCATGTATTTTATTTATTTGCTGTTAGCTACTGGCATGCTTTCACCCAGAGTGTTCATGCCCGAACAATTCATAATGTTATTTTTAAAGGCTCATTTCAAGCCATTTTAGTGCAGAGGTGGAAGTATTACTTCGGATATATAACAGAAAATCACAGCAGCAATTAGGTATAAACAGAATGGAAAAATGATGAGAGTAAGCACCATGTTACATGGTGGAAGTTCCCTTTGTATCTAGTCCTAGCTAATAATCATATGGCACTAACCCTCTGCCATTCTATCAGGCTACATTGATTGAATGTTTGCTGTGAACATCCTGACTTTCATAATATTGTGTGGCCCAAACCTTTGTCTGCTTATAGAACATGAAAGCTGAACACAGGATAACAGTATCATGAATCTGATCTAGTTCTTTAGTAGTTTGCCTCTTTCCTTAATCATATGAGAAATCTGATCAAATTGGGCCATTTTCTCTCCTAAAAATCTATTTTGCTCCACAGAATACTTCGGTCTCTGTCCCCAGTTGTTGTAAATTGGAGCTACCACTGACCCATGACATCCAGATTTTTTTTTCTGTCAGGTTATTCATGATTCGAATTTAAACTTCAAGAGCTGCATTACACCATGTGGTTTTCTTGATACTAAAATGTAATGTTTTGAGAGGCAAAAATAAAAATTGAGATAAAGCTGGGTATGACTTCATACAAAAACAAAGCAATACCGTAAGCTCCTATGGTGCTGAAATCTGTGAACATACAAACGTGCAGGCCCTGCAAAAAGTGGAAAACTCCTTCCTCCTGAGGCGACTGCTACACCCAGGCCCATGGATACCAATAGAAATGCTCAGAGCCGAACTGGGAATGACTTCTTCGGCAGATTACATCGCTTTTCACACAGTGAGTTACTGGATACGTCTCCGGACTACACCCGCTCTAGTAAAGTATGACAAGAGCCCGAGGGACGTTCTGAGCTGCCAGAATTACAAAAGCTTGCCATGGTACAGGCAAACAGAATACACCCTGCAGTCATATGACTGTCTAGCTTTATGGCTCTAGCGTGCAAATATGATTAAAGCAACTTTACCATTGGCAAAAAGGAAATTCTGGGATTATATGTGGCAAAAGCACAAGGCTACAAGCAGTGCCCTATTATCCAAATATCTGGACATAAAAGCCGAACCCCGCTGGGAACATACCTTGGCACGATTTCGCCGCCTGAGAAAAGAGCCCTTTAACTCAGGTAAGCCAGGGCGCCTTACATGTCTATTCATATATCTAATCCTGGCCAAAGGGCTGGGGCCTGAGAGCTGGAATGTGTGACTGCTCTCTTGGTGGCCAAGAAACTTTGAAGCATTGTATGTTACTCTGTCATAGCTCCTTAGCCCCCAAATGTGCTACGTCTGCCTCCTGTTTTTTAAAATACTGCACGAGGAGTTCTAAGGATGCCCTTTCACTGTGCTATAGAACTGATCAGTCGGAGATCCATCAGGCTGTAACGTCATAAATATACATTGATTTGAAGAGATGATTGATTACCGCACAGGGAAAATGGAGCAGCATTCCTTAGAAAGAAATAAATCTAATGGAGCTTACTATCATATGTTATTCATGTCCAGAACACCAGCTTGATGCTTGGAGCAAATGGTTGCTAACGGTTGGAATTGATCTAAATTGCACTTGCACTTTCTTTCAATGGGAGGTTTGGGGTGCTGATTTGAGCTGGCAGGTGCCACCTCATAAGTGAGCAGCAGAGGAGCACTTATCTTGGCCTTATAAGGCGGCTCAAGTTGTATATCTCTTTCGCCGACATTGTTATATTTTTTTTAAGGATTTGCCCTGTATTGATGCACCTTAGCTGCCCTGCATAAGCGCTTTTAACGTTTTTAAATTAGCTGCATTAGACAATAACCATACTTAGTCTAAAGCTATTAGCCACCTATGATGGCAACCGCATACAGCGCTTTATTTTGCTGGTTGCACAGATATATAATATACTTTCTAGATAACCCTGCCCTGGCACAGTTGCACTTTTTGCGATCTTTGCACAGACAAACTTTTAAGACTTAACACTTTCAAGCCATTGACTGGCATAGTTAATAGACGTTTATAGCTTCCTCATTTTCCTGTTGTATGGTTACAACACAACTTTTCTTTAATTCTCAGGAAGCATTCAACAGTAGTTTCAGAATTTTATTATAGTTAGCTAAGGCATTTCCTGCCCTAGTCTTTGCTGCATTAAAGTCGTATTCTTTTTTGATGGCATCCATTGTGCCTCCCTGTAGAGCTTAACTATACCTTGTTTGTTCTGTAGTGAAGGACGGGGGATGTAGCTATGTCATTGAGGGAAGTCATGTCGACAAATTGTTATTCCTTACAGGGTGTTTTAACTTAGGCAGATACCATCTTTACCCATGACACTACAGAAGGGAGGCATGCTAGCAAAAGGGAACATGTAGATAGGAATGTTTTTTATATCATACTATTTGTGGCATGTACTGTTAAAATGACTATATAAGTGGGGGTATTTTGCATTGTGCATTTTATGATTTTATTATTGTATGGCTTTATTGTAATGCTGAATCAATAAACTTGACTTAATCCAACACAAATGTATTTAAAAAAAAGATCTTTTTGTATGAATTTTTAGGCACCATACATACAAAATACATTGGAGGGTTCTAGAGATATAGATTTTTAAGTAAATTGTAAATCACTGCAAAATTCCAACAAACACTGGTAACCACTAAGTTTGAAAGCTTGGTAAAACCTTTAAAGAGCTTTGTTTGGCTACTCCAGCCCACGTTGGGAGATCAACACCTGCAGGGGCAAGTCAGGGGGGCAATGAGGAGTAGTAGGACAGTTACTTTGTCAGCAAAGCAGCCTCAAGTTCAGTACCAGGCTTTGTGGGTGAACCACCATAGACTTTAACAGAGTGGCCCTGATGCAAGAGATACAGGATGTTGAAGATGCTGCATGATGCTGTGGATGCTTTGTGGTGAGACGGGGGTCTTCCTTGGGCTACTTCTCAGCCCACGGTCCAGGTGGGGTGACTTTGGCCACAGGGGTTGATGTCCTTCAAAGTCCTTTATGGCCAGCCAAAGTTCAGTTGCCACTGGACTACTGGTCTCCGGTCACAGTGAAACCCGTGTATTCCTTTGCTGAAGGCTAGTGTCCATCTTGGGTGACCAATTGGACTACGATGACTCTGCCAGGTCCAGAAAACTTGAGTGCAACTTTTGAGTGTGAGGACTTGGTCTTCCCAGCTACTCGTTGACGGACAGTGGCGAACAGGCCACTGTGGCTACTGACTAGCCAGGACAGGCTCCTTCAGCTTTTTTGGCCCTTTCAGCCAACTGACTCTTGGAGTCTGCCAACTGATTCTTGCAGTTTATTTCTTACGTCTGGGTTACTGAGAGATTTTTTCATGAGCCAGGCACCACAGGCACATTCCTTTCTTTGCTGGCCCAAGGATCAGTAGTTGCTCTCTAGCAGTTGATGCAGCCTCTATAGCCAGGTCCAGGGAACAGCAGGGCAGTCCTTCTTTGGTCCACTATCCAGTCCAGATGTGATCTGAGGTCTGGGTGCCAAGGGTGCAATATCTCTGCCCAGAAGGTGCCCTCATGGGATTTGATGATTACTCGCAAATGGGCTACCAGAGCCTTTCCCGCCTGATGACTCCTTCCTTCAAAATGCGGCATCTAGCAATCCCAGAGTGCACTATTCTTCCCACTACCAAGATGGCAGAACCCCTCTCTGGGTATGTGGAGCTTGGTAGCCCACCCTAGAGAGGTGGGTACCTAAGGGCTACATGCCCACGGAACAAAATGGTTTGGTAACTGTTTCCCCTCTCAGTCATGACCCAACCCATCTACCTAAACAAAAGAGTAGCCGCTCTCGTGGGGCTAGCATTTGTCCTTCGAAGGCAGCTTCTCCTTTGAAGCTTGACTTTTGGGCTCACACCCAGTGTGGCTTCCTGCCACCTCTTCCAATGGCAAATCTCCTTTGTTCCTGCCCCTCTGAGTCATTCACTCTCCTCCCTAGGAGGCCAGCAGCCTGTCTTGTGGCCAGCATCTGCAAATGGCTACTGGAAAACTTGGGCAGCAGAGTTCCAACTTTCTAAAAGTTTAATTTCCTGATAAGCTACATTACATTCAACATGAGCATTGAGTCGGATTTACTAAAATGATTATTTTGATATCTTGAAGTATCAACTTTTTAGAGGTTTGCGCCGCTGAATTGTCAGCTTGTAACCCTGTACTTGCCAATGGGGCTTTTAGACTTTCCGCAATAAAAATGACAAGTGGGGATTTTTACTGTAAGGACATACATAAATACATGCCCAAATATTTAAATATACAGCACCCTGCCTTAGTGCTCATTAGGCCTTCTTTATGGGTGACCTGTGTGCATTAAAATGAGAGGTTTGGGCTTTGCCATTAGTTTAAAAGGCAAAGTTGAGTTAGCAGTACAAAACTGCTTTGCCAGTCTTCAGTGGCAGGCTGGGAGGCATGTTTTCAAGTGTTCACAGCCATGATGGCACAATAATTGGTGCAGCCCTGGTGGGACACTTTAATTTAAAGGCCCTGGGATTCCACGTACCATATATTAGGGAATTTTAAGTAAGTAAAGATATATCAATTGGATATTAAGTCAGTCAAGCTCTCAACTTTTAAAGGTCGGGACACTGGCACTGATGTCAGGTTAGCAGGCCTCAGTGCATTCTCGGAATTGAAAACCCAGCAGCATTAGTCCAAACCTTTGTGGGTGATCATGCAAAAAAAGGCATTTCCTTACTATAGCCCAATTTCTGTAGCAACCCATTGATCAGTTACCCTTATTAGGATGTGGTAACTGATTCATAAAGGGAATGATATATTTATCGGACAGCTCCACCTTTCGGACTTGGAATTGCTCCCTGCTATCCCGATGTCTTCAAAACTGGGAAGCATTGTTTTTAAAATGCAGCACCTGTCACTTTAATGACATAGGGTGCTATAATAAAATGTTCCAACTTGGGAATGCAAATGCAGGGATGGAGGTCTGCTGACCCTTGTAGGCCTTCATCACTGAATTCTGAGCCAATCACAAAGGCACTCAAATTGTAAGCTGTCTGATTAATATTCATTACATAGGTCATTTTCTGACACCTGCAAAGAGAAAATCTGCAATGTGCCTAGGTACATATAGGGTGGTATCACCAATTGCATTCCCAAGCACTGTCAAGTCAGTGTGCAAATGGTACATCCCTACTTTGCATCAGGGAATACCACATGGGAACCCAATATTGCCTGTATGTGATATGCACAGATTGCATCTATTGATTTTTGTAAATGTACCCACTATCCCACTATGAATGCCAATTCAGTTGCCAACATCAATAGCAAGATCGATGTGAATAAGATGTCTTTCAATATAGTGTCATTAATTACTTGTAAACATGAGCCGTGGCTGCTTGAATGAATCTTCTCAGAATTCTGTGACCTGACAGCTATTGCCTAGTGAGTCATACTTCTTAGGTGCAATTCATTGGTACCTTTTCACATCAATATGATGTTCAGACGGCGGTGTGTCACTCCTTACAGAAAAAAAACCTGATAATGTTTTATTTACCTTTGTAAAACAGTTAAGAGTACATAAAAAAGGTATGCTTTGTAATACATGAGAGCTTGCAATCACTGTTTAAAATCAAATCTCTAATTTCCTTCTTGCAGGTGACATACGACATCTCTAGTCACCTGTAATAAATGATGTAGCTGCTCAACTGTGGGAAGTTGTTACAGTTATATTCCGAGGTCACAGTGGCTGCTGCTAGAGGCAGCAGCAAAGAGGAAAGACAAGACACAAAGCATAATTCAAATTGCAGTTTAATGAAGGAAAACAACACCAACCGATTCCTGTTTCTGATCTCTTTATGTCAATTCTGCTCTGCAGAAAGATTTTTTTTCAGGTATCAAAGATTCTCTATGAGCGTTCCTACAGATTTCAAGCTAGACTGTTTTTTAAAAAAAAAATATGGCTTACATTAAACTGATTCTAACATTTTTTGCAACAAATATTGTAAATGCTTTTTGTGATTAATTTTGCACTACAGATTCGTCATGTCTGCCAACAACCTATCTCTTTCATATGAAAGGAGAATTGACTAAGGATTTAAGCAGTTTGTGGGAAAGACGATGGTGTGACCATGAATTTTAAGAAATAAGGTGACTCCACCAAGCATAAGGATATTCCAATGCACCTTACGGTTCCTGACTGTATAAAGAAACCTTGGTCCTTGTTTCTCTGTATGGTTTCAGAATTTCTCAGTGACTTGCAATACAGAGGGTACTTATTCTACTTATTTAATACTACATATATTTAGTTAGTACTGATGCACATATACCAGTGTAATAATACAATGGAGACAATCACTAATACAGTTATAAACTTGCAATATTCCATCATAAAACAGGCTCTAAGAATAATAGTTGGACTAAGATGGAGGAAGAGATGAAGGGTGGGGGAGGGGTTTTGGCAATAGAGTAAGTAAGAAGTTGGTGGGTTACAGGTAAATCAATTGACATCTCTAGTGTTGGGCCCATGAGCCTTATCTATCCAGAATGCATTTGTTCTGTAGCTGTTGCCAGATCAAGCTGAAACTAGCAAGTGGGTATGTATATGCAACACTACTCCAATAGTGTTAATACCCACATGTTGTTGTTGAAATGGTGAACACCGAGGGGGACCATTTCTCCAAATTACGAAATTAAACTAGGGAGCCAGGTTCCAGTGTCAACCCCCCCCCCCCCCCCGCCCGCCCCCTTCCCCCCTTCTCCCCGGCTGAAAGCCAGCAGAGGCAAGAACTAAATAAAATAATATTAAATCATTTTATCATTTTTTTTGCGTCCTGCAGGCTGTCTTCCAGCCAAGGGAGGGGTGGGGACATCCACAGGGACGCTGCAGCAAGCACCAGGAAAGAAGGGGGAGTGGTGGGCACTGCTAAGTGTGCATGTATGGTTTGGTTGGTCCCAGAGGGCTGGCCAAACCATTATGCACACTTACACTTTCTCCACCTAGCTATGTTGTACAGCTGGGTGGAGAAACCAACACAGGCCCCCAGTCAATGTCTGATTGCCGAACCGAGGTACTCACATCAATCCCAGAACTGCTCAAATGCTGGAAATAGAATTCCCAGTATGTGAGCAGTGCTGGGATTGGTAGCTAGGAGCCTGCACAGTGTGTGTGCAACAGTTGCTGGAAGGAGCCGGGGATCGGGAGGAAGGTGGCGGCCATTGGAGTAGGTGAGTGCTTATTTAATTGTTCCCTGCCCTACCACTTAACATTACTTGCGGCCGCTCGAATATCGGCATCAGGTCTACATCCTGTGATTCTGGACAAATCACTTAATCTCCCTGTGCCAAAAAAATATGAATTTGACCTTGTGTAATGTAACTGGTGCTCAAGTAAAGCGCTCCAAATAACCTTGTGTCGAATTCGCACTATATAAAACTGCAAAAAATAAGTTTAAAACTTTGTGCTGGATGAATAGATGCAGTGCAATTCAGAATTCAGGGGGTCATTACGATGGCGGGCGGACATCAGTCTTTGCGGTGCATGGACCATGCGCCAGACGTGCGGCGGTCCCACCACTGCAATTAGGATGCGCCGGCCATACTGGGGGGTGCATCCAGGGCATTTAACATTGCGGACTGTGCTTCTTGCTGCAGCACCGTACGCAATGCTAAAATGCCATGCTGTACATTTCCCTACACTGCGTGACAGGCACCACATGGTGCCTGCCATGCAGTGCAGGGAAATGCAGGGGAGTCCCAGTGCACCCCCCAACACCTAGGGGGCCCGCAACGGGCCCCAGAATCCAGCTTCCACCTGTGTTTTTGCAGTGGGATGACCGCCGCAAAAAGACAGGCGGAAAGGGATTTTCTAATCCCTACGGTGGTGCCTGCAAGGCACTTCCGCAATACTGGCCTGTGTTTTGGTTCTGCAAGGAGGGCGGAAAAGGACCGCCTTGCGGAACCGTGGCGGACGGACTTTCCGTCCACCGGGGACAGATTGGGATTCCCACCGCCATCCTAATTCGGCGGTGGGAATATCCTGTGTGATGGTAGAAGGGCCGCCACCCCAGGCCTGGCTGTGGTGGTCCTTCTGCCATCCTAATGACCCCTCCAGTGCGGTTCAGTCGTTTTGGTTAGCCTTAACCTATTCATATTTCATAGAGTTATAGTAAAATGTGCATCGTGATCGAACTATATTATGTTTATAAAGGTCGAGCCATCGAAGATATGCCTTTGTCAGCTTTAAAGTTTTTCATTACTTCTTAATAGTAACAGTTAGATGGCGCTTTTAGAAGTCTTGACGTTTCCTGCACTACAAAAAAATAACAACATGCCTCACTGTTTTGTCCTACGGCAAAAATGCAACTAAAATCCACGTTATCATCACTTTCATCAGGTCTAAAGATGCAAGGATAAGTAGAGGAAATGTTTAATAAGTTACAAGCATGGTGGTAACTGCCCTCTAATTTGCATGCTAGAACAGCTTTAATGTTTTAAGTTCTCAGTGGTTATTTTTCAACCTCTCAATGTTTGCTGCATTTGGGCTATCGTGTTAATCTGACACGAGGTTAAAAGTTGACTGGAAAAAAGTATGCTTTTCATTAACATCTTTGTATTTAAACATGTTTGTCGTTTGATCCCCAATGTTTGAATCCAAACAGAGTGTCTGCATCAGTATGTACTGACCGTGATCCCAAACAATATTACCAGGCTTTCTTGCTTGCATTGCTCACAGGTACTAAATATGTCCAAGTATTTTGTTGTTTTTGTTCTTTTTGTAATAGGATTAAATTGTTACCATGCAACAGTTTAAAACGTCTGCATAAGAGGAGAGTGATCATCCTACTGCAAATAAATATGGATGTATGGATTTATAACACACGAAAAAGATATGGTTGGGGTAGATTTGAAGTGTAACTTCAGCAAAGAAGGAGGAATAATGAATCTTTTCAGGCAAAGTGGTAAGTGAGTACACATATTACTGCAACCATTTGTTTAAAGATTCAGCTCGCCATGTTATCACTGCAGTATATACCTTCCTCTTCATAGTCCTAATGCGTGAGGTCACTCCTCACCCAGGACAGGCAATTCACTTGCCCAAAATTCTAAATGTTTTTAAACCCCATCCCATGCCTTGTAGTAATTCCTGCTGTCCCTAAACATGAAGAGGAAAGGCTTAAAAAAACGGGCTGCCCTGGGAGCCCAAAAACCTTGATTTCAGCACCTGTGAGCGGCACCGAGGGTCCAGGACTTGAGCAGCACCAATTGGAGGCCAGAAACTCACTGCAGCTGGGTCCAAGTGTGGTTCAGATTGTTTGGAAGTCTTTTATGTCCTTCCGATTCAGAAATGGCAGCAGACTAGCCCTTAGAGTCACTCTGAGGTCTGGGTTCAAAATGAAGTTGCAAGTCTAAATCTCCTACCCCAGGCAAGAGGGCAACAGGTCAGAACAGCAGGACAGCAGATCCTGTAGAACAGCAGTCAGCAGAGTGGCACTCATTGTAGCAGGACAGCAGTCCTTCTTCCTGGTAGAGTACCCACAGGTTTAGAAGTGTACTGAAGAGTTGGTCTCTGAGGTCCAGTATTTATACCCAGTAGTATATTTTAAGTAGAGGAGAAGCTTCTAGAGGTTTCCTGTTTTTCTATCTTCTTCAGTGTGAGTGCTTTGCTTCCTGGCCACAGACTTGTAGCACAGCCTGTTCCTGCATTTTTACATTGATTACTTAACTCCTTATTGGCTGCCACACAGTGCAGTGCTCCATGAGGCATTCGGCAGCGTGGGTGCCATGTGGAGTTGCAGGCAGGCCATAATCAACCAGTCACTGTTCCATAGTGCCCCATGAGATCTGCATTTCAGGGCAGCCCTGTTTTGTTTGTCTTTCTGCCTCATGGTTAGTGTAAGAAATTGGTTTAATGGTTGACTGGAGTGTGAGCTCTAGTCAAGCATCAACCACAATCCATGTCGGGGTAAGGCACAATCAAACCCCAAATTAACCCGTGCTCAATCCTCAGGTAGCTTGGCACAGAGCAGTCAGGCTTAACTGAAAGACAATGTGTAAAGCATTTGTGCAATTCTTAAAAACAGTAAAACAGTGAAAAAGCCTTACAAAAAGATCCACTACCAAGTTAGAAAAATAGAGCAACATTTAATGAATAAAACAAGCCCAAACGATAAAATACAATCAGTAGAACCGGAGGTATACATTTTTAACAAATATAGTGAAAAAAGCCTCTAAAAGCATAAAGTGTCAACTCAGGATATCTGGTAGCCCTAGACCTGGTCAAATTCAAAAGTTCAGGCCAACCACGATGGAACTCAGGTCCGAAACAGTCCCACTGAAGATTTACCTGCTCAGGTTAAGTTGAAACAGTCCTAATTGTGATGCAGAGAGCCACGAGGAGCAAGGAGACCGTTGTGGCCTGTGGGTGGCTGTTGCCCGTGGTGCGAAGAGCAGACTGGGCATCGCAGATGGGTGGGCTGGAGCTTCACATTGGCGGTCCTCCAAGAACAGTCAATGCTGCTGTGTGAAGAGCCCGGCTGATGGTGTTTCATGATGATTCCCGGTGCAAGCGTCACTGTCTTTTAGCGAGTGTGCCTGTTCATGGTAATGAAGAGTCTATACGCTTGATTTCAGCACCTGAGAGCGACACCAAGGGTCCAGGACTTGAGAGACTCCACTTGGGAGGTCAGGAGCTGCTGTCCAGGTAGCACTTCACTGAGATGCTTTCATGGGGTTACCAGTTGTCACACATCTTCTCCGCTTTTACAAACCAATACAGGGATCTGTATATGACTAGTGGGTCCTTCAGATATTCAAACTGGTGTACCGCATCAAATTCTTGTCTCATCCAGGGCAGGGTATTCCCATTCAAGTCTTCTGTGTCAGTCACTGGTCAAATGGAAACCACTGCAACATCCAGTAGCCATTCATCAAGAATGCCATTACAAAGGTGCCACAGGAGAGAAATGTACTTTATTTTGTTTTTGCTTCAACATCCTACCATGCATGGATGTGTAGAAACTGTCAACAAGTTATTCCTTCATTAACCCTTAAAGGAGATGATACACAACATCCTGCGCTTAATCTGTTCCTGGGGATTTCCTGTTGCCCGTAGACTTGAACAATGCCTAGTGTCATGTGCTTATACATGAATGCCATCAGTATTTTCTGTGCTTTGCAGTGGGTCATCAGAACTACCAACCTCAGATACTTTCTTTTGATTGGCATCTGCTTTCTTCGTCTTTAAGGTAACCGTAGCTCTTCTAGAGGCACTGACTCCTCTGGCGGCACTTTTTTCTGTAACAAATATATTTATTACATTTTTCATAGTTAAAACAAAAAGACAAAACAGTAACCCATAGCAGCATGAACATTTAGGCACAGAAGAATGGTACTGGGTAAGAATCATACAAAATTCACCATCGAACCATTGTTTTGGGACCGTGGCTTGGTATAGGCCATGGGTACTCTTTTAGCCGGGTTGCCTTCCATAGCAGGGTCCTGTCCGTGTTCTGGGCTGGCCGAGAGGGGGGAATAGTGATATCATCAAGGCCACAGTTAGCTCTCTACCGGTACCAAACTTTCCCAAATTTCTGAATGGCATCTCCTGTCTCATATAGTACTCTCTCAGCCACTATACACATGCCCATTCTCATTTGCCATTTTGGTTTTGTGAGGGAGTGTTGGTTGTCTAATTCCCTGGCAATATCTCTTTTCACAATCATAAGCCCTATTGAGTTAAATAGAATCATATGGCTGGATCGGTAAACATCATTTGAAATTACAAGAATAACAATTTGCAGAATCAGTGGGATCTCACGGTCCAGTATTTTAGATAATTCACGAGTTATGGCATTCCTGAAATGTTAGATGACCACAACCCACCTTATAGTGTGCAAGAATATGCCCTCCTCCGTCCTGCCCTTTATACGGGTAGTTGTCTCAGCCATGACCATTTTATGTAGTCAGCTTCTATTACAGTAGGCCCTGTATAATATGTTTGATTCAACAAGGTGCAGTCTTGCTTTTACTGTCACTTGCCACCCCATCTGTGTCTGCCAGGGGATCAAAGGTCTTTACCCATAAAGTACTCAGTCTGCTTTCACAACCGGGTGCTGAATTAGACTCCTGATGTTTCTGTTAACTTGGTATAAAGCCTTCCTTACCAGGGCATGTTTTCACTGGGCATTTTATTAGTCAGGGTTTTAACCACTAATGACCAGGGAATGTAGCCTCAGGGTGAATGTTTTGGGTGTTACACCCCTTAATAAAAGTATTATTTAATAAATAGTTGCGTACATGTACTATCTGTCGGGTATGGTGAGGTGACTGTCGTATTTCACCTGGGATTTCTACATAAACACACACAGACAAAAGTACCCAGAAGCACACACACACTCTGATTTCAAGATCTTAAAACATGTGGGTTATTTGCAAAATAATGGGTTTTAAGTATCCCTAACAATACCCACTACTCCCCCTTTCCACTTCCCCTTAAAACACCTTCTTGCTGGGCTTCTCTCATAATTTAACATTATATGCCAGCGTAATTGTTGTAAAATCTAAAGCTCACTCCCACAAATCTTACTGACAAAACTACGCCCCTGCGAATGAGACCACCCCTCTATTGAGTTCTGTCATTAGTGCCCTAGTTACCAGTGGGACCAGATCTAGCACCTCAGACTAGTCTATTCAGCATGACACTGATGGAGTAGGATTTCACAAATGAAACCTGCTCGGAGCAACACCCCCATAATATGTACTAACAGTAAGTAGAAATAGAAATTATTATGCACCTACACACACACACGTGGGAAAAAGTGTTGCACAAATTTACACAAATGAGGAAGGACTAAAACCTAAAAATCGCTAAGCTTGAGAAAAGATGCATGTTTGGTCCGCATGGGCAATTTGTAATTGCATGTTGCATTTTCTGCTTCAGAATACCAATTGACGCCGCTTTTCCGCTTAAAGCTTATGCTAGGTAATATTAACTGGGATTAGAATACAGGAGGGAGGTACACAGTTAAAAGTACATTGTCATTTAATTAATAAACTTTATTTACATTTTGCTGTAGAATGCGGGACTAGAACCCCAGTTGCATAGAACCGTTCGGAAAGGGAGGGAGAAGAGTGCGCATCAGAGCTGACAGAAGCGAACAAAAGTGCTGTGCTCAGCAGCAAGTGTGCCCGAAGGTGAAGGGAATGTGTCCCGGAACAATTGTCAGTTTGCCAAAGAACATGGTCCATCGTGGGATCGGATGTCTCTGCCTCAGAAGATACACAAGAGTTGAATTAAAAATTATCCTACTGTAACATTTGCATGTAGTATGAATAGAGAATTTGAAAACCTGTGGGAACTAAAAGTTTGACAAAGAAATGTCTAATGTTTGGGTGTAGTCACCATAGGGTGATAGAACCACCTACTGGGATAGCAATCAGCTGTTAGAAAATGCAAGTTGTTGCAATTTAGGTGTGATGGATATGTTATGTTATTTTAAACACATTTATAAAGTGCATGGCTGCCACAGCAACAGGGCTTTCCAGCGCTAGCAGACAAGTCGCCAGAGGAGGGGCTAGATGGTAGAAAAAAGCCAGATTTTAATCAGATTCCTAAACGTCCAGTGATCTTGTGTACTCCGAGCAGCAAGTGGGATGGAGTTCCATAGGGTGGGGGCCATGGCCTTGAAAGAGCGCCCTCCTGCTCTATGCCTGCGTACACGAGGGGTACATTCCAGATGCAAGTCAGCCGAGCGTAGAGCACACGATGGAACACATGGTATGCAGAGCCCCTGCAGAATTTGTGGGTCTTGGCCATGTAGGATCTTGTGTGTGGTGCAGAGAGTTTTAAACTGGACTCTCTGTTCAATTGGCAGCCAGTGAAGACATCAAAGAAGGTTAGAGGTGAGGCACTACTTAGGGAAGGGCAAAAAGAATGTGTGCCGCTGCGTTCTGAGCCCGCTGAAGTCCTTTAATTACAGTTTTATTCACGCCAAGTAGGAGCCCATTGCAATAATCTAGGCACGACTGAACTGCAGATTGCACAATCATTTGGCGGGTGGATGCATCAAAGAACCCCAGAATGGGTTTTAGGCCCCGCAAGAGGCCAAAACATGTCCCTGCTACTTTTTTAGCGTGGAGCTCAAATGAGAGGGCATTGTCAATCAGGACACCTTAGTTCTTAACTGCCATTTTTGGTTAGGGAGGGGTACCCAAATCCGTGGGCCACCATTGGTAGTTCCATTTATGGGTATCACGGCCGACCAACAGCTATACTAATTATTAGCTATAATTATTAGCTATAATTGGGGTGCCTTTAGGGGTGTGGCTTAGACTTGCAGGGAGGAAGAGAGTGGAGGCATCGCTGATCGTCGGTTTGAGGAGATGCCTCTTTGTTCCCTGATCCTATCTCGGAGGACCCACACCATTCCCTAGGCCAGGGGGGTGGTTTTCCTACAGACCCACTAGGTTTGTATGTGTTGTACATGTAAATGTATTTTTCTGAACTTTTGTCTCTCCACCTATCCACTTCGTCATAATATTGTTTCTTGCAAAATATTTGCTGAAACTGCTGTTTCTTAATCTATCCCCTCCGTTAAATGGTTATCATTCTTATTGATGTGAGAAAAGAATGTGTGTCAGTGGCATTGTTTTGAAAACTTCTCTCCTCTTGTTCGTAATTGTACCATTTCGCATATGAGCATAATAGAATTAAGAAATAATTTAGATAAACTTTATTAATCTATATCAAGAGTCTGTGATTTATTCAAACAACTGATTAGATAAGTTAGAAATGTCATATCATTGCCATCAACTCTTCAACTAATTGGTCCATCGACCAAGTAGAAGAAAAGTTGACTATATAAGGTGGATTTATCTTTAGATGAGATGATGCCTGTGAAAAAAATAAACAACATTGTTTTCTGAGATGAAACCAAATTGAGCCCAGCGCATCAGGGATTCGGGTGAATGTGTATGGGCCACTATATGAGTTTTCAGTAAGTATTGATACCTGATCGCATATTTGGTTGCTCTGGATCAACACCAAGGCATGACACAGCTGTGTATAGTTGAATTGTTGGTTAAGTTCAAAGATTGCACACCTCCTGAAGCCGTTTGAATGTTTTTTGCTCATCCCCTTTTCTTAATCCCTTGTCAATAGATATTTCTATGAGGTCCCATCTACTGAGCCATTTCAGGCTTGACACTCCCTTCATTGGTGTACCTACCCACAGCGCATCAGCATGGCCTTTCTTCAAGCCTGCAGTACTGTTTGTGTTGTCACTCGGAGAATCTGTATCTCACTGGCTTTTTTCATGTTGTGGAGGTACATGATGCCACCCATTGCAACCTATTGCTGGGCCATCTCTCTGGGCATATGCCCAGCTAATCAATACTTGGGGGCAGCCTGGGGGGCAGATAAGGAGAGAGCAGGGCAGCTTTATATCTACGGATATATGGAGCTGCAGCTCGCTTCACAACCACAGGCACACAATTAGGCTGCTTAGTGCCCACACACCTTTACACCATGGTGCAAAGTTGTGTTTGTGATGTCTAGCATAGGTTTTGTACTTCCAATACAAAACACTAGGCTTATACCTACTTTAAAACTGTTGTCACTTTGAATGTGTGCTGTACAGTGCAGCACGCATGTAAAGTTCGAAAGGCTTGAAGTGAAAAAAAACATTTTCCTACTTAGCACCTGCCTCAAGGAGGGATCTTTTTTGTGCAAAGACCTGTCCACTAATGTTAGTAGATAGGACTTTGTACCAAAAACCATGGGTGGCAGCAGGTGAATATCCATCTACCACCTGGAAAACCCTTTTGACACAAATTAATGTAAAGTAGAGCAAAGCGCTGTTTTTTACATTTTGGCAGCTTTCCAGTGTAAATTACTATTTTTTTGCCCTGGAAGCTAAATAGTTTAACAGGACTGTGCACTAATTTACATCACTTTTTGGGATTTATTATAGGTGTGACGCTTCAATAAATCTGCCCCTATGAGATGGGATGCCTAGTGGTATGCTCTTATATGAGGTAGAGCTACTCCCCAGGTATACACTTTTCTTTAAAAAGCATTTTGCATTTTTCTCTGGGTGCCCCCTTCCCACAATAAGGAATGAAGAGCTGCCTCGAAGACTTGAAATCAACTGAGGAGCATTTTGTAGTACCTGTGTCGTGGAGGGTGATCATTTAAAACACAGATACTTTTCCTGGAAGGGACAGGGGCAGGGAGTGCCACCACCACGCATCCAAACGGATGGCTGACAGCTCAGTTTCAGTTTCTTTTATTTTTGCATAGTTACTAAAAACCATTGCAATACGTTAAAACAATCGATAAAACCATTGGTACACATTGTTAAAAAACATTAATACACACCATGAAGTACAGTGCCGCACATACTTATCTGGTGAAAGTATCTACCAGGTGTTGAGTAAGTTAAAATTGGTGCATCCTTAAGCGATCTTTTGTTTGGGCTGAAAAGAATAAGAAGTGGCAGCGTTGTCAGATAATAAGACAGTTTCTTCGCGGTCAGCTTAAATCTGTCGGTAAAGTGCAGTGCAGCCGATTCATATTTTGAAAGTGGCAGGCATCGGGCGGCCGGGCTATAGCTCATTGTAGGGCATTTTGTTATTTGCAGCAAAGTGGTTTTGAAAGGACGTATACGTATAAACCTGGATCAAACCCTTCTGCTTGATGACGGATCAGTTGCCAGATGCTCATAGTTCAGGAAATTAGAGAGTGGAAGCAGAGAAAGAAGAGCATGGGGGTAGAAAGTTCGAAGGTCTCTCAGGTTTGCGTCCCTGACACGGTGTGCTGTAGAGACAATCAGGCCGGTTCTTGCTGTCATGCCAGTGCAGATGTTACTGCTTTGTTTAAAAGTAAGGGTCTTGGCAAGAGGGCCTTGTGCCAAGTCCCTTGCCTGTGTGCACAATGTGGTGGGCTTCCAGGAGCGTTTTCAGCTGATAGCCAAGTATCTCTATATTCAGGAGCTTGTGGCACTTTGTGTTCAGCCAGCATGAGATATTTTGCCAATTAGCAGTTCAATTGTGGGTCCCCCGGATCGAAACATGTCAGTTCCACTTGCCTCCTAGAACAAATTCCTCTCTGTTTGAAGGGCGCCTTTAACAGCTGTTTCCTTTCTTGCAGTAGCTCCTTGCAGGTACAGATTAAGTGCAGAATGTCTCCTGTTCCCATGACACACAAACTGCAAGCAGTCTGAGTCAGCACCCTCAGCCAAGGTGGGAGGTTCTGGGTACATGGGAGGAGGCCCAGTTGATGCCTAAGGAGTTTCATTTTTATTATTTTTCGAAAGCCCTGGTTGAAGTATTTTTGAGGTTCAAGCTTTTTGTAGGTGTCAAGTATCATCCAGGCATTCGATCTGGCTGAAAAAGTAGCCTTGCCCTCTATCAGTGAGAGTCGGTTTACGGACTTCCAAACCACTTTTTCGAAAGTTGAGTGAGGGAGCTGTATATTCCAAAGGTTGGTGAGCCTAACGGTTTCCAGAAATACATGCAGGTAGCTTCTTGCAGGGAAGGTATCCCACTGCTGGAGTTCTGGCCATAAAGGTTGGCTTAAAGTATTTGAAGTGGAGGATCTGATCTTGTTCCAGTAGATGATATAAGTGCATGCCTGGACAGAGATTGTTTTAATAAGCCAAACTCCAGCCTTACTTGAACTAGAGAGGTGTAGTTTGGGAGACCGAACATAGTTCTATACACTATGACTAGGGTGGTGTCCAGTAGTTTGGCATTGCGCCCCTGAATTGCTTTGCTGCCATAGGTTGTCATGGGCAATAGTTTGGCCTGTGCTACCTTTAGGAGGGGATTAGTGTGTGCCCCATCAGTTTTGAAGCAACAATTTTCATTGTTATTGCTATAACCACCCACTTCTTTCTGATTTCTTCTTTCTGGGGTGTAAACAACCCTTCCTTATCGATGATGATGCCTAGGTACTTATAGTCGCCAGTTGGTTCTACTTGTGTTCCGCCCAGGTTCCATCTCCTCTGTCAACTACTATTGATGGACGGAATGCAGAACAAATCAAAACATTCTCCCCCAGTCAAGAGATCTGGGTTAAATCCATCATTCTTTTGCTCACCATTTTTTCCTGGGCTCACTGTGCCACTGGAATCAAGGTATCCTGGCTGAAGAGGGGTGAAACCCCCGAAACCAGTCCTAGGTTGCTTGTTTCCGGTCCAGGGAGGACCTGGATTGGCAGTTCGGGCTGGACTGTTTCCATGAGGCAAAGGGTCAAGACTGATTTGCATATGGCCAGGTCTAAACTGGGGTGGCATGGTGAGCAAAAGAATGATGGATTTAACCCAGATCTCTTGATTGGGGGGTGAATGTTTTGATTTGTTCTGCATTCCATCCATCAATTGTATGTCTTTTGCTTTCTCGCCCTAAGTGCCCCAGGTATGCCCAGACGTGTGTCCTGGGCTCACTGTGCCACTGGAATCAAGCTATCCTGGCTGAAGAGGGGTGAAACCCCAAAACCGGTCCTAGGATGCTTGCTTCCGGTCCAGGGAGGACCTGGCTTGGCAGTTCATGCTGGACGGTTCCCATGAGGCACAGGGTCAAGACTGATTTGCATATGGCCAGGTCTAAACTGGGGTGGCATTGTGAGCAAAAGAATGATGGATTTAACCCAGATCTCTTGACTGGGGGTGAATGTTTTGATTTGTTCTGCATTCCGTCCATCAATTGTGTGTATTTTTTTTTTTCTTTATTGAGAGTGTCATCGAGGCACAGGCTTCGTGCTCAGAAATTTGAACGGTAACAGGCATGGGTAACCCGGCTGCCTCCTTTAGGTCTGCATCTTGGTGATCCCTTGATGAAAGACTATTTAGATTAATTGTTTGGTAACCTCCAGTTTGATAATTGAAATGCTTGGTTAGAAATATTGCCTAGGTTTCTTCTGATATGTGTGACAAAATGCCCTTGTGATGAGGGTGAATTATGGCGTTCACCATTTTCCAAAAGCAGTGGTTTATGTTGTGCAGGAGCCTTTCCCAAGATCCTTCTTCTTGCTCTTTGTTAATTGCCCATTTCAGTTTTTTTAGTGTGTTTTTTTGTTGTTGCAGGAAAAGTCAAAGGCTGAAGCCCTCTGCCTGTCTTCTCAGAGATCTTAGAGTGCGTTTTATTTGGACCGTTTGAACTTTCGGGATTCTGTTTCCCCGACTGAGTGGCTGGATTTTATATTTTTCAGTTGGCGAGGCATAGAGATTAAGAAGTGTAGCAGTAAAGGGTTCCCAGTTGGTTAAGTGATCCTTTGTGTCTATTGTGTGTGACTGAAAAAGGTCTCTTGATACTGTTGATAGTGATTCCACCTTTGACACCACACGTTTGATCCTAGTAATGTTTGAGGTGTAACTAGTGCCCAGGGCCACTTCTCTGTGAATGGCACAGGGTGCAGTTGTTATAAACCGAGTTTCTTGGGGTCGGTGATCACTGTCTACTTTATCCCCCATTCTAAATCCTTGGATCTAAGAGAACAGTGATAGGCTCACAAACGTATAGTCTAATATGGAGCAAGCTGAAGTAGAGTAGTGTGATGGCATGGGGAGTCTCCTGGGAATCTTCCATTAGGAGCCCTAAGGTTGATATGCTCTAGGTCTTCCAGGAGGCGATTGTTCTTATGGCTCTTACTTCTCTGTAGCGGTGTGCATTGAGTCGGGATGTCACAGAGTGAGGTTTGTGTGATGGCCTCTTTGTCTGCTGTCGAGCAAAAAACGTACTGGTTTAAGTCCCCAGAAAGAATGAAATTTGAGGTTTCCATCCCAGTTATGAAACTTGTTACTTGGCCTATTAGCATGTCTGAGTCCTTGACTTTATGTTTTGGATGGATATATCTCTTGACTAGCACCACCTCATCTTGTCCTCCCCAATGGGAGATGGTGATCTTGACTGCTATGGTGCCTGCCGAAGAAGAGCTAACTAACGTTGCCGATGTTATGCTGGTCGTGAAAACATAGGTTGCCAGTCTACCTGATTGGTTGCCAAATTTGCTGCCTTTTATGGCAGGTGTGGCAAAGCAAATAAAGCCTTGTAAGTTGTGTGGGTAGGCAAGCCATGTTTCCTGCAACATGATTATGTCAAATGTGTTTAGATACAGTAGGAATTCCGGGTCCGAGATTTTTGTTGAGAGGCCGTTAACGTTCCAAGTGCATAGGCGTAGTGTGAGGTCCTTGAGTCTTTTGACACCCTTGTCTCTAGGCACCGTCATTGTGCTTCCGAAATGGTGGTTATGGTTCTAGTGATTAATCCAAGACCTGGCTGTCTATTTCAAGGCAGTGGTACTGCCAAAGGTCTATCTTGTGGATCCGCCATGGCATTGGACCTGCGTTGGGGTGATTGTCCCAAGGCCCCTCTGAGCACTGAGTTAATGTACCCTTGTGGATTAGTAAGCATGGTCCTTGGGATTGGTGCGAGTAGAGGTGATATTATGCTAGTACTCTCTGGGCAACTATGATTGTTGTCCATGTGGCCTTGGTGATCTCTGGCACCGAGGGTTTGCAGGGCGGAGGAACTCTATTGAGAATAAGTCAGTTGAGGTTAGGTCAGAAAGGATTGGGATTGCATGCAGCAGATTTAGGATGTTCTCTCTGTTTAGAGTATCCTGATGCCCTTTAGAAATATACATGGGCTTAAAAAGCGTAGAGTTTGTTTCCAGCTGCATAATGCTCTGTGATTGTAATGGTTGGGATGGTTCATTGACCATCCCCCCTGTTCCGTGTTGGCAGGTAAGGTGACTTGCTTCCTTTGAAAGGATTATTGCCCCGCTACTAGGTGATCTCGATGCTGCTATCTCTGGATTTGTCTCGATTGTGATCGTCCTGGGGTATGCCAGCTCGGGGGAGTGTAGGGGGTTCCGTTCTATCTGGGCGGTGTGCTGCAGGCTCTGGATATTGATTGATGAGTAGGGCCGAATGTCCAGTGGTGTACACCATGTCTCTATGTGTCCTGGTTTTGTTGCCTGAGTAGACATTGCCGAGCCCATTACTTGAGTCCTTGTTTGTCTCCATGCCCTTTGTGGCTGCTGGCGCTAGTGCTGTTATGTGTCTTTCCATTGCTGCTGGCTGCTGAGTCTGCTCTCAGGTGGTGAGAATAGCGGGGGGCTCTAGGCTGAGATCTTGACCATGGGGCAGAGGATGGCTGCTGCTGGGTGAAGCCTTCTCGCATGATGCCTTCTCACATGACATGTAGGGCTCCATCTTCGTCTTTATTTTTTGCGTTTGGCCGTTTGGTATTTTGTGACGGACGAGAGACTCCTTGTTCACGTTGGTTGTCAGGTTGGTTGTTGGGAGTCAGCCTGTCCTTGTTTTGATTGCTCAAAGCCCATGGCTGAGTGTCTGCTTTTGTGCGTTGTCCATAGAAGATGGGGAAGAGTGGTGTGGAGTCTGGTAAAGTTTTCTGAGTATGCACTCTCCATTTCTGCTGGCGGTGTTGCTTCGAGTTGTGCTTCAGGGCGTGAAATTCTTCCTGAGGCGCCTTGGGCAATGCTCCAAGCAATCCTGTGGTACAGGTGGTTTCCTTGGTGTCAGAGCCTGCCTCCTGTCTGTGTTGGCACCACTCCAGGTTGTTCAAGTTGTTTTGCTGCCCCTGCGTCACCCTGGTGGCCATGTTGCTTCCTATTGGCGGTGCGCTTGTGGGAGCTGTAGCCATGCTCCTCATGTCCTTTAACATGCTACATAGCATTGATGGAAGAGTTGATAGTTTGTCAACTGTGACACTGAAGCCGCAGTTGGTTTGTACCTCAAATTGAGCTCTCTTTATTAGACCATGTAGATTCCTCAATTTCTCATCAATGCCTGCAGTATACAGTGCCAGGGTGTTTGAAAGAGAGAGCTGGTGACCTATCGGAAATTGATTAACCACACCCGGACTGTTTGGGCTCGCTGAGGGAGGCTAGGGAATTGGATGTGGGCCTCTTAGAGGACGTTGACTGGGCTGAAGCATTGCAGACACCCTGAGAAATAGCTATAAGAGCACGGTTCCGTCTGATTCAGCTCCGTATCCTCCATAGATCCCATGCATCCTGAATAGCGTACGTTTGAATGGGCACCTGTGAGACTGACAAATGCATACAGGGATGTGGTGAGGTAGGGCCCTTCTTCCACATACTTTGGTCATGCCCACAGATACAATCGTACTGAACTGGTATAACACGTGTAATGACACAGGTGGTGGGTGAGAGTATCCCGCTTGACCCCAGGTGGCTCATCCTGGGGGTGACTGGAGCAACGACATGGCCACAGTGGGCCGAGACTTGGCTGGCCCTTGCGGGTGGGGTGGCCAAGAGAAACATTGCCAGAGCATGGGGAGCAGTGACAGGCCCTACTCTTACAGCCTGGAAAAGAGACCTGGACTGGTGTTATGGGGCGGAACGGGTTATCTACCAGAGCCGGGGCTGCCCTCATAAGGGGGAAAAGATCTGGAGTGCCTGGGAAGAGTATAGGGAACATTGATTTGAGTCCTGTGAACTGGTATGAGTTGATGTGGAAGGCATGATGCTATGGTTTGGGGCGGGGGAGCATGGGTGTCTCATGGTGAGAATCGCCGATGGGGTACATTTTCAGAACTGTCAACTTGTCTCGGCTATCTCTCCTCAAATGTCATTTGTATATGGGTATTGAACTGAAGCCTGTTTATGTTTAATAAAAAGACTTTATTTTGTCAGACTGATATTGGAAACCTTCAACGGCCAGTTGCATGGTGTTTAAGAGGGAGACCCAGATTCTGCCGGCTTGTCCTTGAGAGGTTATGTCCCCCTTGGGCTCATCCTCAGTCACCTTCCTGGTTGTTTGGCTGCAGTTGTGTGAATGTGCTTTGTTCTCCTTGACCAGAGGTGCCCTATATTGCTGATTGGGCAAGTATGCAGGTAGCATGTCCTCCCATTCTTGCGTGCTCATGTAGGAGAGGATCGCCCTCCTCCTCATGGGTGAGGTTGGCGGCCTTTCCTAACTCTTTACCTCCAGGCGGCCTGCCTGGATGGGTTGTCGGCCAGGCTTTTGGATGCGATTGAGTTAGGAGGCCGCGGTGTTACTGCATTTAAGTCCTGTGATGCTACTCTCATTTTGTGGCCTCTTGATCCATCTCTGACTGCGTTGTCTGAGTGCTCCTTGTGATGTGTTCTGTTCCACTAACTGTATCTTGTATAAGCCCCCATGGGCCTGCTGTTTTTAGAGTAGGAGTTGAGCGTCGTGAGCTCCCAGGTTGTGCCTGTCCCCCCTCTGTAGCCGATGGTGAAGCCAGATCAAATGCTAGGTCCATTGCTGGGAGAGTTATAGCTTGGAGCTTATTTTGGTCTTGTGGTGCTGCATTTTCATTGATTAGTTGCAAGGTTCCTGGTTGCCCTAGTTGCCTAGTTGGAAGCAGATTTTGTTTCACTGAGTCCGGTGTGGTGACTGAGGTCCCAGGCTGTTTGAAACAAGGTGGGCAGCGTGAGACTAGAGCCATTGCGCTTGATGTCGATGTCGAGACAAGCACATTTTCTGGTGAGTTGCTGTGTGATAGTGGGGGTGGGCTAGCCGGGTCTTCAATGCATGGACGGGGCTCTTCCTGCAGCAGTGGAAGGGGTGAAAGGAGCTATGGTTGTAGAGGTAGAGGAGGGGTTTGCAAGCCCTTGAGGGTGGAATTGCTTGAATGAAGAACGAAGCCTGCGTCTTTAAGAAAACTGAATTTTGCGTAAATTATTGGCTGATTTAAAGGAGTTGAGAGAATGTGATGGCTTGTGCTACTTGGTGACGCCATGTCTTTTGGTTCCAAGTCAGTTGCAATTAGTGAGGAGTGGGCACTCTGCTGAGCTGTGGGATGTGTCTTTTATCTTGTTCCTTTTTTTCCCTTTGGCCTGGTGGGAATGGCCACCCTGGTTCTCCCTGACATCATCTGCGGCCTGGTGTGTAGTGCTGGGTATTGTAGCCTTGCAGTGTGTTCCAGCGGGTGGTGCTGCCAGACAGGCCCTAGGCTTCTGGGGCCCGGTGCTAGTTGCGCAGTGCTTTATATTCGATGCTTGGGATAACCCCCGGGGGAGCAATGGACTGCTTCTAAGTGGCGATCCCTGCGTTGGCGGAGGCACAAAGTGTTCCCTCCTGTCTTGATGTGTATGAGGAGGCCCTTGTCATTTGCCTCTGCTCGCCTGCTGTCCACTGTCCTCTGTGCACTATGCGCTGTATGCTGTCCTCCCTCGCTTTTGCTTGCACTCACGTTAAATCCTGGCAGGATGCAGAAAGGTAAGCAGTGGAAGGTAGAGTGGTGGAGCGACGGTGTGGCAGACCAGAGGGAATTGGGGGAAAGACTGGCAATTAAGCAAGCCGCATCGGCCTAACGCCGACCACTTCCGCTCGTGTCAGTCTCTCCTTCAAAGGTCCTTACCTCTCCGTCCCTCAGCGCCCGGTGAAGTGCTGTGCTCCTTGCCGTTCGCTCACCTACAACGATTGCCACACTATTTTGCTTATGCTGATATGTCTCGTGGGCAGACACTACAGCTGCTGGGCTCACTGTTGAGCCATTGTTAAGCCCTCCAGAGCCGCCCAGCTGGCCCACCGCTGACCCGGTAACCGTGGGCCATAGCCCAAGACTGTGGCTGTGGGCTGAGGGCTGAGCTCGGAGCTGGGCTCGGAGCTCGGTCTTCAGTGTCAAAGGTGAGCTGGGGGGTAAAATGTTCCTTGGAGAGGTTGAAAGGGGCTGAAGGGCCAGAAAGACCAGTGCCTCTTCCGTGCGGCGGCTGGTTCTCTTCCTGCTGGAAAACGAACGGGGCCCCTGGAAATAGGATACAACCCTACCAATACTAATTGGGAAAAAGACACACCGGGTACAGTTCTGTTTTTCAGTAACAGGGTGTGTGTATTCTGATGTCTAATTACTTGAACTCTTTATCAATATTATCAAGAGAGACAATTTGATCATTACATATATATTTATTCTTTGTTATAAAAATTATTTATCATATTAAATAGAAAAAACTTTCACTTGAGAAAATTACATGAACAAAATTGATGAATGCATATTCCCAATGGTAATAGTTAGAACCACATTTGTAAATTCGTCTAATACTATGAGTGATAGTAGACAATCAATTCATTAAGCATCCTGGTTCAATCAATTGGCACAATTTAATGACAAAACATTCATGATACATCTATTGCCAATATTTCAATAACTTGCTTGCATAGTCTTATTTACTAAAATACAATGTGCAGAGATTCATGACACATGTTGAAAACCAACGCGTTTCGGCTATGCCTTCATCAGGACTCCGTCACTGTGGTTGACTCTGCTTATCACTTCTGTGGCGAGAATAGACTTGTATACAGTTGTCGAGATGGATAAAAGCTCATGTCCCTTCAATGCAGGGAACTTAGTTAAAAAAGATATATGCTGGAACCTCTGAATGCTTCATGTTAAGTCTAATCAATGCTGCGTGGTGGTGGCCGATCCTATTATAGTCGTGCTTATGGCTATGCAGTGCCTCAATGTTTAGATGTCACAAGGGATAGCTTTAACTCTTGCTGGAGGCCTCGATCAAATAAGTCTGTGCAAGAACCTGTTGACAGGAAATGGCAAGGATATGCACATCCAATATATTTTCGCAATCTTATTTAGTCGCACCTGTTTTTTAGTGGGTAATAAATTTGAATGTCTCCACACGATTTACGTAGACAACTTACGCCTGCTAGCTATCTGCACCCACCCTCGTGCACTATGCACCTCGCTCTGATGACCCCCGCCTTTCCCTCTCTTCTCAATACTCGATGCTCCTGGTGCTCAGCAATCTGGGCTACGTCTCTAACAATTAAACATTGTGTTTAGGGCACACATCCCTTGCAAGCAGAGGAGCTACATAGATCTTGTACCTATATCCCGTAAGTCAGGATACCCTCCTGTTTTTTAAATCTTTTCAGCTTGCAGACAATGTTGCTCGGGCGAGAACAGATTTCTACATCCCAGTAAAGGTGAAATTGTTTGTTAAAAAAAAAATTATCTGTGGCTGAAAGTAGTACCTCCACATTACGTTTCCGAAAAGAATGCTATTTTGTAAATTACACAATTGCTAAGTACCGGAACTCATCCAATGTCATGCTGACGTAAAGTTGCAACCCATCTCTATTCCAGTTATGGATCTTGAAAATGTTGAGTTTGGCCCATTTTATACGGTATCAGGAGTAACTTTCAGAGGTGAGGAACAGGGGGAATATTATGGGGATCCAATCCCCCAATTTGATACACAAAGTAAAACATCAGCAGCACATAGTGAGAGTTAATTCTTTGGAATATCCCCAGAATGGAATCTAGAGATATTGCTGGAGGATCTAACCCAAAATGGCAATGGCTCTATACTAAGGTGAACAGAAGAAGGGAGGACAAACATACCGGCCTCCTCCCCTCCCCAGGTTTTATTGAGGCAAGAGCACCCTTATCAACCCAAGTGTGATCATGTCAGCTGCATATAGTAAGCACACCCATTTTGGACATCGAGACCAAAGTCAAAGTGCTTCAGAAAGCTGATAAGATCAGGACAGAACAGATATGACTAATTGATTAATTCAAAGACCTTCTTGATTTCTAAGGAAAGAACTCCTGGAGGTTTTCTCATAGGCCCTCATTACAAGTTAAGGGATACATTCTGATCCAGGTGTGTGATAATTATCACACCCTCACAGTTTTTCCTCATAAAAGGTCAAACCTGCTGAAATTTGCTAAAGGGAAAAGGCCTATAAAAAAGGCAAAAACATGCAGAAATGGGTGTGTTATGCCACATGTAATGTTCTATTTCCTTTTGAAAACTTGAATAGGAAGTATTTATCACATGTGGCAAAATACCTCACAATGGGGTAATGGTATCTTCCCCATGTGACAAGTACCCCTCCCGATTTCAGCAATCTCTTAATAAGGGTGATAGTGTTTGATTTATGAAGGCACTATAATACAGAAGTTCAGCATAGTAGACCGAAGAGGCATTCATTATGACTGATCCCTTTCATTGAATGCTGGTATCACCCGTAGTAGCCAAGTTGTGAGTATTTTACCCACAGTTTTTAAATACACATCAAGAAACGAAATTGAGCAATATAAGGAGCATTCCCCGTGGGTTTGCCTTCCTTGTGTATGACAGCAGTGAGAACAGTCCCAAGGTCCCTCAGAAGATTTCGAAACACCTGTGTCTCCATGAGCATATTGAGCAGACGTGTTTGCAATTGAGTAGACATTGACTTGAACAGTTCCACTCCACTTTCCTGCTCTGTTGCTACTGAAAGGCTTTGTCTTCTCTTTGAGTGTGATTGCCTGTTCTAACGGTGTTCTGTCTTCTTCAGAGAGAATCAGTGTCTATCTCTTTAGAAAAGCTTTTGTTTTTGCTTCAACCTTCATCTGCCTGGCTGCTTATTGACCCTTTAAAGTAGTCATCAAATGTCTTGCAAGATCAGCCTATTTTCCATCATGGATAACTCGGGTCCAATTGGCCTCCTCTTCCCTTTGGCTTAGGCAGGCCATGATGCAGTCCAACTTTTCCTCTGCTTCTTGTAGCCTCCTCAATGTACTTAAGTAGAGAGCATTCATGGTATTTCATTCAAATCATTTGTATATTCCTTGCATGCTAAATATTGTTGCAGGAGTTCCAGGGCAGTCAGTGGGTTAGCCACAGATTTTTCAAGGTCTACTATTTCTTTTTCCAGGGCCATCTTTTTTCTCCTTTCTGTTTTGGACCGTGCCCCTGAGTATCGTTTTGTAAGCCTCTCACAGGGTACTTGACTGACCCCCTCATTCTCTTCAAATTTGGTGGCAATATCCTCCAATAGGCTGATTCTAATGAATGGATCTTTATGTGTCCATACATTAGTCGCCAAGTAGTTCTTACCAGCCTGTCTGTGATGCCTGTATTCATCACAAAATGGGAGGCCAGGTAGCCTCTCTTCCTGATGGAGGGACTCTCCAGTGATGAGATAAAGAAGTAGTTGAGTATGGAGAGTGAGCCATGCACCATTGTAAGATATGAGTATTACCTGTCTGAGACGTGTTTGATCCTCCAAATATCAATCAGTTAAAATGTTCCGGGGAATTGTGTAAGTAGATGGGAGAGTGAGAAGCTTTTTTGTGACAGTCGACCTGTCCATCTCTGTGGACATTACTTAATTGAAGTCATACCTATCATGTGTAATATTTAGGTTGTTTGAAGGAGTAGTGACCTTATCTGTCGAATGTACCAGTCTGCAATTGTGGTGAAGCATATACACTAAAGATGGCAAGGTCAAGCCTACCCCAGGTACACTGGACACCTGTATAGCATTCGTTTGTAGCAGTCCACATTTTTCCGAATAGGAAGTGGGTGATATTTTAGCTTGGCTTCCAATGAATTACCCAAATGAGTCAGTGATCCATAATTCTCCTGTCCATGAAATTTACATTCACAACCAATCCGATCTGTTTTCTGTAGTTAAATCAGGTCAGATCTATATCATTGTAGGTATGACCTCCCCCCCAATAATTTTTTTTCCCAAGCCATTGATCTTTCACAAAATGATTTTCAGTTGTTCACTTCCATTTAGGCCTCCCAACATATTCACTTTTTTTGTCACCATTGTCCACCCACCCACTTCATTTTACTTTGACCATACTTCTGAAAAAGCAAAGAAACAGCGAATTGATAACTCCTGAAGTAACCAACTTCACAATGGCCCATTACCCAGCTTTTCTGTATGGCTTACAAAGGCCCCTCTGGACAGATAACCTCCTGTTCCAAGTATGAATTTCCACTTCCTGGTTCCTCTCCATCATGTTCTTCTAATGTTGCTGTCTCTGTGGATTTGTTCCCTTATTCTTGTTCCTGAATCTTCTTTGTTTCTTGGTATCCCCGTTGGTCAATTTGCATTAGTATGGTTATGGTTGACCCACCCTCCTTCCTCTATGCACCCAGATCCAGGTTGACTTAAGAGTGTCAAAGAACAGGGTCTTGGAGTTTAATATTACCTTGGGTCATGCTCAATACAGGCCTATATATTGGCGCCCCTATTTTCTGCTCTACCTCCTCAAGGGACTATTCTTGTTTTTGTACCAGTGTGGTATACTCTGAAAATAACATGGTCTGGGCCAAATCAAAGTTGGTATCTTTCTTCTCTCCAACTAATTTAAGGACAGAATCTCTGTCCATGTAATTGTGGACTCTAGCAATGAGGCAGTATCAGTGGTTAAAGAGCTCCAGTCAATGGACTCTGTATTAAGGCGTTATATGCTCTTTCAATCACAAAACAGTTGAACAGGTCGTCTCCGAGGACCAGTGATCAAATCAAGTTCTCTTTGAACATCTCAGGGTGCTACCCTCAGATCCTTCTGGCATACAGACAATCCATAGCTTGTTTCTGTGGGCCTGGCCTTCTGTGTCTGCCACTCTGTCTTCTAGGGAAATGGATGTGGCAGCTTTTCAATGAACTGTGATCTGCATTGTTTCAGTCTCTTGTTAGAAATTTCTGTGTAATCTGCACATAACACCATGTGGCGGTCCTTGATAAACTGCACCCAATCTATGCATTATGCCATGGGGCACTTCTTAATCATTTTCGCACCAAGTAGGGAACCTACACTTCAGTATTTCTCCCATAATTCCGGTACAAGTTTAAAAGGCCTCCATAGCTTCTGTGAGTAGAAATTACACATTTGTAGAAAATTCTGAATTATTATAGCACACAATTATTGATGATGTGCTACATTAGGGCTTTCCAGAACTGCCTCTGACAGGAGCCGTCATGACCTCTAGAGATTTTAACACATTGAACCTCATTCCTTTCTCCACCAGCTACAACGAAAACATTTGCATCGTAGGAAAGTGTACTTCAAACATGTGAATAGCTGATGTTCAGTAAGAATCCTAAGTGTTTTTTTTATCTTGGTGGTTGCCAGCTTAAATACAAGAAATATATTCTGGTGGTTAGGCATGCCCTGTATTTACAATTTGAAAATGTTTCCCAACTAAATAAAGAGTACATTGTTTTGGAAGCAGATACAACATAATTGCTTTAAGGAAGTTATTTATTGACAGTTAAAACTAGCTTTTGTTTCAATTGTGTACAGAGAAGAATTTAGTACTAATAAAACATGTGACTAAAATGAAAGGTAGTCTACTGTACCATATTTAGGCTAAAGCAATCACTAAATCTTGCATGACCTTTTCTAATCCAAACCTTCAGCGACCAGAGAGCACACTCTCTGGTTAAGCATACATTTCATTTTATTGGGAGACAAAATAGGATTCAAAAGAGTAAGACCCACCAGCCTTAGGGTGGTCTTCCCCCCCAAATTTTACCTATTTACCTCTAGGGGTGGGCGGAATTTGCGTAGTCGCGCTACCCAAATCTCCACAAACAGTAAAAAATCTCCGCGAGCACGCAAAAGTTCAGCGAACACGCGGAACTGCTTCTTCCGCGTGTTCGTGATGCTTTTTTGCCTGTTCGCGAATGCTGTTTACCTGCTCGGGGAGAAATATCTCTCGAACATGGGTTTTGAAAGCGCGAACAAGCAAAACATTCCCCAAAGCCGTTGATCATGGAATATTTGGCAATTCCGCATTCTCCGCGGAACGCAAAATTACCTAAATTCTGCAAATTCCGCAAGCGGAACGGAATTTACCGCCCAGGCCTATTTAGCTCCCTTTGTGGGCTGAAATTCGTTTTTTGTTGGCCTTAGGACTCTTTGCACTTTACTACAGATAACCAGTGCTAAAGTGCTTGTGCTCACTGGTTTGAGTGCCTTGCATCTGACTGGCATATTTAATTTACTCATAAATCCCTTGTAAAGTTTTATATATCCAGGGCCTGTAAATTAAATTCTACTAGTGGGCTAGCAGCACTTTTGCCACCCACTTGAGTAAAACCTTAAAACATGTCCAAGGACTACCATTGCACCCTGAATGCTATGTTAAACTGCGATATTCATTTGGCATTTAATCCCCCTAGCCATACCTTAATCTTAATTTTTATTATACCTAAGCCACCCCAAAGGTAAGCTCTAGGTAGCCCATAGGGCAGCGGGCTGTGTAATTAAAATGTGGGGCATGTACCGCTTAAGGTTTAATGTTCTGATAGTGGAAAACTCCAAAAAATGTTATTCACTACTGCAAGGCCTATCCCTCCCATAGGATAACATTGGAGATCCCGTATTACATTTAATAAGCTGCTATTCCCAACTAGGAGCAGGTAGCTATGTCATGTCTAGTGTCTATGAAAATGTAATGATATACCCTCTTTAATGCTAAAGTCAGACTTTTCCTTAAGTTTTTAAAATATCACTTTTAGAAAGTTGGCATTTTTCTGCCTTAGCCCTTTTGTGCCTGCAGCTTGTTGTGGGTGACATGACTGAGTGTAGCTGACAGTTAGAGTTTGTATATCTCTACCAGACAGTCATAAAATAGAGGGATTAGGTGTGCCTCAATGGGCCATCTGCTGGCTGGATTAGGGGGGGCAGAGGTGAGTACATCCCCATTTGCAAGTAAATAGCCTGTGCTCTGTTTTCAAACACATGTTCTAACAACCCCACAGTGTCATTGCAGCCAGCTTGAAGCCAGGGCAGGGGAGTCAGAGAATTCCATGCACTTCAAATAACTTTTCCAGATGCTTCTCCCACCTTCCAGAAGAAGGGAGCCAGGGTATAAAAATAGAATTTTCAGACCCACTCTTCAGTGCACTTCCGGACCTGTGTATACTCTTACAAGAAGAAGGGCTGCTGTGCTGCTGGAAAGACTGACACTCTGCTGGACTGCTGCTCTGAAGGACTTCTGCCCTGCTGGATTGCTGCTCTGTTGTACTGCTGCTCTACCACCTTTTGCCTGGGTATAAGGACTGGATCTTCAACTCCCCAGGACCTCCAGAGTGACTCACAAGGGCTATTTTGCTGGCCTCCTCTTCAGAGCCACAGGGACACAAAAGGATTCCTCCATCTTGATCCCGCACTTGGGCCCATCCTGAGTGTGTCCTGACACTCCAAGTTGTGCCTCTGTAGTCCTGGACCCTTGGAAGTCAAACTGAGGATTTTGGCCCAAAAGTGCTCTGAAATCCATGAGGAGACCAGGACAAGCTGCTTTCCTGTCTGCCTGAGGTGCATTGCCAGTCGGATTTAATTTGTGGCTTCTCCCACTACGTTCTTCTCCATAGAAGCAACCCCATTTCATCGGTCCTTCACCTAAGAGGTATCAGGCCTCATGGAAATGTCTTTGGCTACAGCCCTCTGCTTCATCCAACTGGAGATTTTTGACTGCCATTTCAGAGCCTAAGCCTGAGCATAGAAGTCTTCACTCCAGCTTGGACCCAAGGCTATCCGGGGATGACGCTCCCTCTTTGGATGCATCCTGCAGCCTTGCCCTGCTGAACTTTACCTTCTCTGACACTTTTCTTCAGAAACTTTTTCTAAGTCCGAAGGTAAGCGCTGACCGAGCCCAATCCACTTCTTGTATGCGAACTGCACTCCATAGCTGCCAGACATATTTTTCAACTTTGACCCAATCTTGCACGACCAGATGTCCATGGTTAGCAATTTGATCTTTTAGGTTATAGTTTTTAATGAAATCTTTAATAATTACTTATTCCGGTCTTTTGATGTGATTTTTGTCATTTTGATGTAAAAACATGTACTATATTTCTAGGTTTCACCTGCACAGCGCTTGCGCTGTGCTTGTGTAAATCTATTGTACTCAATATATATCTTAAAAGGGTCTTATATCCCATCCTCCCTTCTTATTGGTTCATGTGCTTGTCAATTTTCTTTTCCTCCTTTCTATTAGTTGTAGGTGTTATTTTCCTGTGTTCTTCTTTTATCATGCTCCCATGGCCCAAGTCCTGAGTATTATCCGTGGCTTGTTGCTTTGATTGGTGGAACTTCTTTAATTTGCTTGCTGCACTGGAGGTGGAACTTTTTTTATAACGTCCGGCAGCATGCATCTACAGCGTGCTTTTGAATGTAATCTTGTCTTGTCAGCACCATTTCTGTCAGATGTATGCTTTCGTTTTTTTATCTGTGGTTCTGACGTCTCCTGCCACCAAGACTCAAACCTGTCTACCCAGCATCAAAGACAACTTATCCAGCCCTTACGCAAGATCCTTTACCCTTGTCCCCAAGTGCATGTGTTTAAACTCAACGAAGCCAACAGTTGAATCCAGTGGTCAAAGTGGGCGGGATCAGCTGGGCATGGTGTGCTCCTACTTCTTTAATTAAATAGATTATGTTCCCCTACTTTTTTTTTATTTTAAACACATGTCCCAGGAGGGCTAAAATAGCCAATGCTTGTAGCCAAGGCTCGACCATTCTGGGATGGGGGTGGTGGGGCAGAGAAGGAAAAGGACTCTGTCTTCTCCTTCTTGCCCAGAGAAGACAAGGACAGTGTCCTCTTCTCTTGCATGCAACTGCCCCCCTTCCTCATCTTCTCTCTCTGTCTTGCTCCTCCTCACTTACCGAAAACCGTGACTTCAAGAAATGGTTCTCACCCTCCCTCCTCTAGTTTTTTTGTTCCCCTGTGAAAAGGATCCAAAAAAGAAAAACACTTTTTCTGGAAATGTTGTCTTTTTTGGACATTTTTCCATTCCAAAGTGCAGCCTTGGGGCAGAGAGAAATAAAAGGTTCAATACGTGAAACATAACTAACCAAAGCAAGACAGAGTGGTCGCAAAGTGGCCAGATTGGTTTTATTCACACCCAAACACATTAGTACCACTTTACAGAGTTTGCCAGTGAAGCACTACTTTTGTTTTCTTGTCTTAGAATAGCATTGTTTTCCCCAAGGGGGGAAGTGCACCATTCCTGGAGGTACTGCAATATATGCTTGATGGGTGTACTGGAAAGCAAATTGTGTACGGTGGCTCTGTGTTCAGGGATGTGGTCTTTTTAAACCATACTGCTTACGTTTTTTAAGGGTATAATCAATGGACATTGAAACTGGTCCCTTCCAGGCCCTGTAGTCATGTCCCTAATTTTTCAGGCAAAAACACTCATTGAGTTCAGAATAATGAATGTAAAAGCATAATGCTAACCATGTTGTTCTTGCTTACATTTCACAAGTTTTACCTAATCTTGCAATCCCTATAAGTGTTTGCTTTTTCCAGGATGTTGTTAATTTTTTTTCTAGCCAGCGTATTACTCTTGTCTAGTCCATAATTTGAATTGAGTTGCAACCACTTGTTTACAGCGGGGCACAATTGGGCTGTAGCTGAAGGAAGTACGAGTTTTTCTCAGTGGGGCAGTAGGGTGTTCAGTGGGAGAGAGGATGTGGCACTATAGCCAGAGCTGCCGAATTTGAAACTGGGGAACCAGGTTCAGCCTTCATGACCAGTCCACCAGACAACACTCCTGAGGGAGCACATTCCCATGCTAGACCTTAGAAATAGCCTTAGAAGTCCTAGCTAGACCTTTAAAACCCTGGTGTCTTAGCACCAGCAGGTGGACCCTAGCAGTGGCAAGTGTGGGTTAAGCTTGAAGGCTTGTCCACCACAATCCATACTGATGTTCACCTCCAGTCATGCGGGCAGGCCTATGACGTAGCACACACTAGGCACACACTAGAGCGACAGTGACTCTGTCACTGAAGTCACAGAACCCTTTAGCAGGGCGGCTCTAAGGCAGTGTGACCGGTGCGATCACACAGGGTGCTGACTTCTGGTGGGGGCGTCATTTTTCCAAGTATATTATGTTTCTAATAGCACTTGCTGCCTCCTTGCTGGCCTCCAGCAATTTTTGGCAACAATAAAAATGTCATGATAACTCAGGTGATCGGAGTTTTGTCTAGTGGAAATTTTGACTGATGGAAAGGTAGGGCAAAAGGTTAATGTGCCTGTCGCAAAGAACATGTGCCATGCAGATCACACAGTGCACATAATGAAAATAGGTCTGTGGGTTACTGCTTTTGTCAGAGAGATCCTTTTGTTACTTGAAGTTTATTAAGTTAAAATCCTAACATTGAATAGTGAGCTATTAACTGTCATCTAAGAGCTGCATGCACACTGCAAGGTATAAATTAGAGCGTTGTGGTTTTTTCCACAGTCTTTGATTATCCTAATGTTGCAAAAAGGGTTAATTTAGATAGAAATCAATTCATGTTATTGAACTGAACCCCCAACCATGGTATTACATTGTAAATTCAGAGTTTGTGTTTCTCCAGACCAATCACTATTAAACTATACATCCTGCTAATATGGTTGTCATGTGACTCCTACACCTTGTAGTCTTTTGTCTTATGTAACATTCCTATACAGTGATTTACACACATATGATTGATTGTCTCTGTGTAATGTGTGTGATGTAAAGTGCTCTGACACCCTGCACTGGTTCTAGTGGTGCTGCAAATCAAATTAAATGCATCTGACCAAGAGTGTAGCTCTGGAGACATGAAGGGCACTGTTAAGGAGTGGTTGTGAGGGAATCTGTGGTGGAGGTGGTCATTGGGGGGCACCAACAAACATTGTTGCACAGGGAGCCACCAGCGCTAAAGTCTGCCATGCCCTTGAGGACAGTCTACCTCATCCATTGGTACCTCCATTGACCTTGTTTCAACAGTAGTAGTGCTAATCACTAGGGATCAGCAATTAAGGATTTGCAGGCACACCAACCTAAGTTCACAAACTTTGCGCTCTCTCTGCTTCATGCACAACCACTTTAAACATGTGGTGCCTGCTTTGTGGCCACTGAAATTAGGCAGAAAAGGAGGACAAAATTATGCTGTAGAGTTGACTTAATTTTGCAGCAAAAAAAAAGGCTACAGCCTAGTGTGGTACATTTTCTGACACTTTATTATTTTGACATTTTTACATATACTAGCATTCTGAGCAAAGATTTTGCCTCATTATTACCAGTATAATATTCAAATGCAGCAGTGAGCAAGGTGACCAGTCACCCTTTGCAAAGGCCCTCCACTTCGCAGAAACAAAAGTCGCATTTTTTTGAAACTTTTGAGCTACAAACAATGTATTTGTTAAAATCATCAAATTATGCAGCAGATAATGCACTATGTGGCAAATATTGCACAACCATAATTATATTGAAAACATTTGTAAAATAGGTTATTTTGCCATTCATCTTTGAACTGATCTTGTGGCAAAAGAGTGCTGATGACAGAAACTTCATGGCTCGGAGACAAATGACTTGTGATTCCACTTTTAAGCGTATTTGGGACATTCTGTGATTGAAAACATATCCAACTTTGTGAATGTATTTTCATGTTAATAACATATTAAACCTTGAAAAAACATGTATCCATTGGTTGAATTAAATAACGTACTAAGCTGTAATTTGGTAGTGAAACATCAAATAAGTACTAAAAATTAGAATAATTTGATCGTTCTGACTACACCCCTGAATCCACCCACTGACCCAATTCTCGGGTAATTCCTGCCCTCTCATCCTGCGCCCACAGTTCCGCTCCTTTTTTTCCCCTCACTTTGACCACTATCATATGCTATCTCTGCCTAAAACGAATTACTGGCACAACGTCTTTCCCCCTCCTTAACACCCCATGTTCTCTAGCTGCTGACATGGGTTTGATGAAGAGTCTGTGCTTTGTGGCCACTGAAATTATGCAGAAAAGGAGGACAAAATTATGCTGTAGAGTTGACTTAATTTTGCAGCAAAAAAAAGGCTACAGCGTAGTGTGGTACATTTTCTGATACTTTATTATTTTGACATTTTTACATATACT